>NW_020654080.1:0-26453 GCF_003589595.1 Hyposmocoma kahamanoa | reverse complement strand
CATTCTCTATAACATCCTATATTTATTTTTTCTTGATACATAGTGTTAGAGTTAAAGTCAGAAACGCTGTATCTATTATTCTCGCTCATACTCCACAGCATGACGCCGTATTTGAGCCATGCGTAGGCGTAGGCGTAACAGCTCGCAAGTGCCGCGTTGTAATTAGTTTTCGTTTTCAAAAGTGCTAATGCATAGGTAATTGATGGTAATATTGATTTTAATACTCCAGTGTCACTCACGGACACACACGGGCACTCACGGACACACACGGGCACTCACGGACACATACGGGCACTCACGGACACACACGTGCAATCACGGACACACTGGCACACACGCGCACACACGCGTACTCACGCGCACACAAACGCACACCCGGGCACATACACGCACAGACGGGCACACACGGGCACACAAACGCACACACGTGCGCGCACGGGCACACTTGCGCACGCACGGGCGCACACGCTCACACACGGGCACACATGCGCATACAAGGGCACACACGAGCACACACGCGCACACACGGGCACACATGCGTACATACGGGCATACAAGCGCACTCACGGGGTCACACGTGCACACACGGGCACACACGCGCACAAACGGGTACACACGCGCACACATGGGTACACACGCGCCCACATGCGCACACACGGGCACACACGCGCACACACGGACACACGCGCACACAGGGACACACCCGCACTCACGGACACACGCGCAGACACGGGTACACACGCGCTCACACGGACACACACGCGCACACATTTATTTATTTATTTATCTCATATTGCACATGCACATTTACATAATAAAAAGTTCTTACAATAAAATTTGGTATTGTACATAAGACAGTCAGGGTGTTGCAAATAAGCTTAAAAACTAAATCTTTAAATTATTAAAAAATTTAATTAATTTAAATGAAGTGAGCTTTCCGTGCCTTTAATTTTCACACATAAACTCTTTTATCGAATAATATGATTTGTGAATAAGATATTGCTTCAATTTCTTTTTAAATGCATTAATGTATCCTCTTGTCTAATAAATACTGGGATTTTATTGTAGATTATAATTGGACTATTCAATGGACCTTTTTCAAAGTTTCTAATTTGGGTTCAGGCAGAATTAGATTATATTGACGGCGGGGATTTTGAGTAAATTCAAGATATGTTGGTTGTTTACGGATAAACAATGCTACTTCCATGATATAAAGGCATGGGAGAGTTAGTATGTTCTCTTTAATAAAATGTGGTCTACAACTTTCCCGTTGACGGATTTTTACTATAATACGGAGACATTTTTTTTGAAGAATGAACAGGTAATGCACATGAGTACTTTGTCCCCATAGAATAATTCCGTAGCGCAACCATGCACACGCGTACGCGTAGTATGCAGATAAGACACACTTTGCATGCGTATTGGCTTTTAGGGCGCTAAGAGCATAGATAAATTTAAAATGTTTTTCCCAATTCTGTCTACATGAGCCTTCCAGTTTAAATGCGAATCGATGGCATTTGTATATTGGGTACTTCTTGGATGTTTTGATTGGTTTTAACTTTATTTAGATTTATTGGTGATTTTTGATAAGGATGGAACTGTATGAGTTGAGTTTTATTATTGTTTATTTCAAAGTTCTGTGCGTTAAGCCATTTTTTTAAAGTAATTAGTTTGGAGTTTATTATTGGATTATAATCGACATTTTTGGGGCATCTAAAAAGGACAGAGACATCATCAGCAAAAAGAATACACTTTGTGTTTATTGTTTTTGGCAAGTCATTAATATATACTAGGAAGAGAACACAACCCAAAACACTTCCCTGTGGGTTTTAATGATTTATAGTTACAGCTCCTGATTTAATAGGTTTAATTTCCCGAGTTTGATCATTAAAATACTAACTCTGCTCGAACTGTCGTCTATTGTGTAGAGAAGAACGAATCCATTTTAGTGCACCTCCACGAATACCAACTCCATGTAGTTTTGATAGCAACACTTCATGATGGTCAACCCTATCGTAGGACATGTCCAAGAGTACACCGACTGCGTGACATTTTTCCCTTATATGGTTCAGAATCTCCTGTATGTAGTTGTATGTGGCGAGGACTGTCGAACGTTTTTCGCGAAAGCCATATTGATTCTTATCCAGTATCTTATATTTCTCCAGAAATGAGTACATTCAGTTGAACATTGGTTTTTTAAATAATTTGGAAATTGTGGTAAGTAATGCGATTGGTCTGTACTGGTTGGGTTGGTCTGGTTTGCCTTGCTTTTTTAAAAATAGGTTTGATTTTTGATATTTTTAGCCTATCTGGAAAAATGTTTTGGTCATGCGATTGGTTCACTAGAGCGGTGAGTACAGGTGTTAATAAATTCATCGCGACAAGATTTTATCAAAATTATAGATATTTCGTCGCTCCCGTAGCTGTTTATTAGGAATTGTATTTATTAGGAAGTTTTCTGCCATTCATTTCTTTTTCTGTTATTGGCTTCAGGAATATTGAATTTGTTGTAGGTTCAAGTACTGCACGTTCTTGGTCCACTTGGTTTTTACTCAGTGGTTTACCTACTGAAGCAAAAAACCTGTTGAATTCGTTTGCTACTAAATGTGGACACGTCATTGGGATATCGCCAGATTTTAAATGTACATTTTTATGATGATTATTGGCGCATTTGTTTTTAGTTACGTGCTTTATCACAGTCCACATACATTTTGTTTTATTTTGTGATTCATTAATTTTTTTAATGTAACTCCGTTGTTTCGATTGTTTAATGCATTTTTTAAATATTTTAAGATATGACTTACAGTGGTTTTGGATTATTTCATTATTTGACTGATTTACCAATATTTGCAATAATCTTTTGTTTTTGCAAGAAGTTTTTATACCATTTGTTAACTAAGCTGTTTTACTATGATTTACTATGCTTTTGAATAATTTCATTGGTATACATTCGTTTAGAGTTTCAAGCAGTTTATCGTGAAATTTGTTAAAGTTTTCATTTACACTATTATTATTATTAAAATTAGGTATGTAATTATTCCAGTTTATTTTACGTATTACTTGTTTAAATCGATTGATATTTGATTTGTTGAAAATTCGTTTATAAAATTGCTTATTATATTTCTCCCGTTATTTCGAGCTTACTTATTAAACCATGATGATCTGACAGCCAGAGATCTTTAATGGTGACATCAATATTTTTCCTATTTGTAAATAAGAGATCTATACATGTTGAACTAGGAGAAGTAATCCTAGTGGGGCTATCCGCTGTCTGATGCAAACCATATTCCAACATTTTATTTATAAATATTTGGTAATTAGTAGAGTTTCGTAATTTGTCTGTGTTGAAATCTCCAGTTATAATTATATGTTTATTATTTTTATGTTTTAATTTTTGTAATAGTTTGTCTAGGAAATTAAATAACGTATTAATCTCACGGTCCGCTCTATAAATTGTTATTTTAATAGTATTCAACTTTAATTCTAGGGCACAACACTCTACTATGTTATCCACGGACAAGTTTTTAATTTCATAAATTTCTGTGTAGGGAATATCTTCCCTCAACAATATTGCCACTCCTCCTTCACTTCGTTGCCTTCTGTAATAAGCAGCAGCAAAAGAATAATTACTGACACGTATGTATTCCTTTTGATCCGGTTTTATCCAGGTTTCAGATATGCAGATTGCGTCAAAGTTGTGGTCTTGTAGAGCTAGTTCAATAGTATCTATTTTGTTTTTGAGGCTTCGCATGTTTTGGGTCAGTATGTTAAAATTCTCGAAAAAAGGATTTTTGTACTTTAGGTTTGTTTGCCACCAAAGGTATGTCCTCTGCAGCTCAGACCTCCTCACTTACGGTAGGCTGCAGCACATGTTGTTCCTTTGGCTTGTTACAAGCGCACGAGCTTTCCCGTGTGTTGCTTTGTACGCTGGTGCTGTACGAAATTTGGCTTTTATTTCCATCTTCTGTACCTGCATATTCTTTGTATTCTCTTCCGTTGATATATAATCTATTGTTTCGTAGAACCGCATGTTTTCCATTTTTCCTCTCAACTCGAAGCACTTTGATTAGCTCTTTTCGTTTATTCATTTCATTTTTATCTAGGTGTTCAGTGACTGTAAACTTGGAATTTCTAAAATATTGCCTATTTTGTAATATACACTACTATGGTGTAACAGCAAGGTGTGGTCATATTTGAAGGTCGGATTCAGTTAATGGTATGAAACTATTTAGCAAAGTTGTTTTAGTACACACTACGTTATTTATGGAAATTTCGCCATGAACAGTTTCGATCAGCTGATGTCATTTAACGAAAATAAATAGTCACATCACATCTCTATTGAGTATCATAATACAACCAAATTACGTAACTTGAAAAAATTGTGAAATTCAGGCATGTTATTGTAAATGATAAAGTACTTAATGCCATATTCTTATTACTATGTTATAATTTACTAAATTTATTATTATTTTATTCATGTAATATGCGTGTGAACATTTAATGAAAAATAAATATTATCGATTACTTTGCCAAAATACTAGTTCATAATAAAACTATTATTTAAAACTTAGTACATAATAACGTAATATGGTTTCGTTAACTTCATATCTTCAAACATACAAAATACACAAATTTCCATTTAATATCCATTAATAAAACTAATGTCCTCTAAAAAACACATATTTAAAGTTATCTCTGTTTCTTTTTACCATACGCATTCATCTATTGTATTTTAATGAATGAAATTTGTCTCTTTCTATCCGTCGGTACTGTTCTAACGCATGGCGGCTAGCGAATCAGTCGGTATGTTTCTTCTAACGCATGACGCAATATGACGCAATTATCCGACTAATACTTCGCACCCTTACAATGAAAGCGACCCAAATCAAAAAATTAAAAAATGAGTTTATACCGTAAAACCATCTTAAAAAAATATTTTGTTACATTAGTCACACTGTGGTGAAGATGAAATTGTGCAATTAAAGCTCGAATAGCACTGATTCATAAAGGTCCCTTTCATTTTGTTCTTTCAGTTTAAAAATTCTACTCCCGCGTCGAAATATTAACGCCGCATTTGTTGTTGAATCTGCATTTGCAAAGACAACACGCTGCCACTGACGGATTAGCATTTGAGCCATTTTCGTTCCGAAAATCATATTCAAAAATCACTAGTAGCAGTAGAGCTCCTTGTGAGTTCGTCCAGGGTAGTACTGCCACATTACCGTGTTACAGTTTTGAAGGGTAAGGGTGCTGGTGAAATTACAGGCACATGGGACTTGTCAACTATGTCTCAGAAAGATGGACGCCGTAGCAGTAGCCTTCGAGCGGCAGTGCTACTGTTATGGACAGGCGTGACGCTTTCCACCGGGTACACGACTTGTTCGACCCGTCGCTTAATAGTTAAAAAAAAATATTTTTTTAGTAACTTACTTTTTAAAGGGCCTTACTTTTTTGTTTCGTGGACTTTCTTCTTTTTTAATTGTGAAACAGGGACCACAAAACAATATCAAGGGTTATGACATCTTGCTTAGCTGATGAACATTAAAAAGACTTAATTCTTAATACGTTAAATGATAACAAAAAAATCGTTAAAAAAAAGACCTATTGGCGACTAGTTTTTGTAAATTATGTTTTTAAATTGTTGAACATTAAAATGATCAGAAACAATTTTCAGTTGTAAAGTTCCATTTTTCCTCATTATTTTCAAAGACTAATAAGGCCATCACCTTTAGTACTTCAAGAGTAGGTAATAAATAAAATAATATGAAAATATGAAAAAACTTGAAATCTTATTTTCTTTTTTATTCCCAAAAAGTTGAAATTTTGTATTGGGACACTTTCATCGTAAAGGTGCAACCTGAAGGTCGGTAAACGTCAAGAAATTAGTTTTGATCGTTGACCACGAATTAATTATTGTAATTTTAATTTAATTTAATTTTTTTTTATGATTGATTTAGTGTCTGTTTAAGTATATCTAAATGTTTTAAAATGAATGTTAAGCACAGTAATAATTGGGCACAGATATGCCTGTTGTATTAATTTTTAAGTGTTTTTATTTTCCTCACTTTCTGTATCTGATGTCTGTACATTGTGCCATAAATAAAAAATAAAAAATAAAAATAAAATAAATTTTCATCACTTGCTTGGAAATGAAAATATCGTGAGAAAACTTGGATTTCGGAGATAATTGCCGAAATCTTCAAAGACCAGTACTTACTATGCAAGTGTAGTGGACTAAACCTTGTGCAAAAAATAGTACTTTACTAACTTACATACGTCTATTGCTGAGCGCACGTTTCTAACAACAGGCTTACGCTTAATTTGTCTTATCTACACACGACAACTTTCTGTGTATGGGTTTATTACATGGTGAAATTGAAATAATTAATATCCGTTGAACCTATTAAGGTTCTTACTTCCTAATAATATCTACTCATCTAAAGAAATATTTTAGAATAGTTTAAATTAGCAATAGTGTAAAACCATAAAAAATCTTACCTAAATAAACAAAGTATCAAGATTAGTCGCCTTGCGTACGCGATACGTAATCGTAGCGAAGTCGCAAGCCTTTGGCGGCAACTTTGGCGGCAAAAATATCACCTTTGATTTTCGCCGCCAGCATTTGATTTTATACATCGTGATGTGGAGTAGTGGTTAATGTTAGACTCGTTTCGGAGGTCGTGGATTCGATTCTCATAGTTGACTGGCTCTATGGGGTAGTTGTTAGAGTGTTAGGTTTTCTTTGCGGATGTCGTAGATTTGATTCCCATAGTCGACTGCCTCCATAGTCTAGTGGTTAGAGTGTTAGGCTTTCTTTTCGGAAGTCGTGGATTTGATTCCCATAGTCGACTGCCTCTATGGTGTAGTGGTTAGAGTGTTAGGCTTTCGTTTCGGCGGTTGTGGATTTGATTCCCATAGTCGACTGCCTCCATGGTGTAGTGGTTAGTGTTAGGCTTTGTTTTCGGAGGTCGTGGATTTGATTCCTATAGGTAGTCGACTGCCTCCATGGTGTAGTGGTTAGAGTGTTAGGCTTTCGTTTCGGAGGTCGTGGATTTGATTCCTATAGTCGACTGACTCCATGGTGTAGTGGTTAGTGTGTTAGGCTTTCGTTTCGGACGTCGTGAGTTTCCGATGGGTGACTGCCTCCTTAGTGCAGTATATCCGTAATCACCCAGTCAGTTCTTGCGTTGTGTGGAAGTGGTACGGGTGATGTTCAGAGCTTGTTTACAAACAAAGGCGTATGCAGTGCAACGTTGAAGGTCGTAGACGTAGGATATAGGTATTCGTTTAATGTGTATGTAATGATGTAATTTGTATCAGGAGAAGGGTCTTATTTTAAAAGGATGGTAATAATTTTAATTTCATCCTGTAGGTACATTATGAAAACGTTACCCTATATTCCAAAATTTGCGTTTCAGTCGGCGTCCTTTGATGTGCCGCCGCTGAGGCAGAGGCGCTATTTTTTAATTTTTTGTAACAGTCTGTAATTGCCGTTTGCGTTGTGAGGACTAAATAGGTGTCATCGTTTTGTTTGTGTCTTGTTTTTGTGTTTATTTAAACTATGTCACGCTTAAGCAATAGTGATTACTAAGAGATGATGTTGTGCGTTGGCGCAGCCGATGGGAGCTTGCGCCAGCCTCGCCAAATTTATTGGGCAAAGTTTATTGATGGCGTCCCAGAAAATCGACGTCGACCATTTCCTACTGTGGAATGCTTCAGGAAGATGGTTATGAGACTTCATAATAGTGGATCGTTCCGTGGTTCCAGTTCTGAAGGCCGGCCGAGTTCACGAGACCCAGAATTCGAGGCAGATGTTTTGGAACATTTTCTCGGCAATCCAAAGACAAGTACTCGTCGTGCTGCGGCAGCCTTTGGTGGTGTGAACCATATGAGTGTGTGGCGTGTGCTACGGGATGATGGCCAGCACCCATACCATTTTCAAAGAACGCAGGAGCTGTTACAAGCGGACTATGATCTACGTTTGGCATTTTGCCGCTGGTACCGCGACCAGGTTGGGAGGTCTCCCGACTTCGCTTCGTCGGTACTGTGGACAGACGAGGCGTCATTTACGCGTGCGGGCATTATCAATATGCATAATGAACATTTTTGGACTCATTTGAATCCCCGCGTATCAAGGGAATCAAATTTTCAACACCAGTGGCGGATTAACGTGTGGGCTGGTATAATAGGTTGTGCCGTCATCGGTCCAGTGTTTTTGCCGGCAAGTCTGAATGGGGCCAATTATTTAAGATTCCTAACAGAAGACTTGGATGACGTTCTGATGGCCCTGCCAGTGACACAATACGTGAGACTCGTGATGGAACACAGGATGACTTTCTAGCACCATGGAGCACCCGCACATTTTGCTCGAAATGTACGTTCCCATCTGAACGACCGTTTCCCGCAGTGGATTTGGCGGGGAGGTCCTGTACCCTGGCCAGCGTGGTCCCCAGACTTGACACCGCTCGATTTTTTTTGTGGGGTCATATAAAAATATTGTTTATGCGGAGTCCTGTGAAAGCGCAGAAGAAATGAGGCAGCGGATCGAAATGGCGTTTAGTCAAATCACTCGGCAGATGCTTCAAAGAGTAGAGCAGTCTCTGTACCGACGCACGGAAATATGCATATTGCATGGAGGTCGGCATTTTGAACCTTACCTGTAAATGTGTGAAATGTGCCAGCAGTGCGTGCAGTGATTGTACTTGTTTATTATTCAAAATTATCGTAAACAAGTCAATATTTCGTACATTGTACAACAGTGAATTACAATTCGTAGGAAATTCATTAAAACGTGTATGAATTGCACAGTAGGTAAGTACCAATTAAAAAAGTATCCACTATTGTAAAATTGTCATAAATAAATGTATTAATACAAAATTATGTAGAATGTGTATACGATGAAGGCGTGCGTAACTACGGGCTTAATAAGTAAATAAATATCCTTTAAATTGTATGTAAATAAGTACGTACCTAGGTATGGCATAAAATAATATTGTTAGAAATAATTCGATTTTTCTATGTATTTAAAGATTTTGTTACTTAATATTAACGTGTTATCAACATATTCAAATCATGTTTTTACAGTGGCATTTCAATTGTAGTCAGCTGTTCTTTCGCCCCGCTTGCGGCCGCCCAGGTTTCATTAATGAATTTGTGAAGTCGTAGTAACGTAACTAGCAATAGAGTTGTGACGCAGTGGTTGTTTCGGACAATCACTATTTATACAAACATAATTAAACTTATAAAAGTCACTTATTTTTATTTGATATTTTGCACAGAGGGTCTAGATCAAGTATAGGTTTGGCTCCTTTAATATGACTACACCTTGCGGTTACACCCTGTATATCTAGTATTTTTTTTACTCAGTAGCTCTATTTCTAATGGCCTGAGCTCTCTGTTCCTTCCTACTCTTTTCAAGTCTTCTATGTAGCCTACTAGGTTAACATTTAATATGTTATGGAATATTGGAATTACGTGATTATGTACGCTGTCCTCCGTTTCTTATAATATTCTTTCAGGTCATGCAGTACAATTTTTTACTATTATCGTTTATGTAATTTTTAGTTTTAATGGTATTTGTATGTGCATTCTCGGTAACAGTAGTTTGGAAGTACTTATTTTGGAGTTCTTTCAGTTGCGTTTCGAGATGTGCTATTTTTCCATTAATATTTGTAATTTTGTTTTGTATTTTCTTGTGTTCAAATGTTAATGTATCTGTTCGCTTACTAAATTCTGATTTGAATTTTGAGATAGCGTTTGTTATCACTTATTGGATAGTGCATTTTATTTCCTGTATTATTGATTGTTTATTACTATCGAGTTTTTGAAATAAACGCTCACGTAGTTGTTCATAATTCATGCTATTTGTTAGATGTCTCTCTGGGGTAGGTTTAGACAGGTATACCGTATCGCCCGTTATACTAATATCATTTTGTATTTGATCGTCAACAGACGTATGAAAACTAATCACATTATGTTTGTCTTGAGCTGGTGATGCTTTTCTTCTAATAGTGATGTTGTCATCTTGTTTCTCAGTATAAGCTCGCACTGGAGTATTTGTATTATCTTGTTTGGGGATTTTACACCTGCAGGCTTGACACTGCCAGTTTCGTTTGTGGTCTGATGTCATGGTATTGTAAAATAATTTTTCTGAAACGTTTGCGCATATCAAATCATATTTGTCTTCGCAATGTAAACATGTAAGGAAATGTCCGTCTGGAATAATAGATTTACATCCCGCACGCTCCACCTTGCGGTAATATTTTGAACTTTTAATGAGTTTCGAATCAGTATTGTGGATGTTACAGCTACTCCTCACTGGATGGCGTCACGTATCAACTGTGGGAACTGAACGGCGCCTAGGGTACAAAGTTCATATATAGGTTTTAAGCGACGGGTTGTAATCCGTTATGTAGGTTTGAAAATAACGTACTGTTAATTTACGTATTTCACTTATTTACCAATTATTTATCGTTCTATGTATTATGTATAGATTTTATTTACATTTATGTTACCCATGGCGTTACTTCATGACGACGTTGCATACCAATAGTGATTGCGAAAGACAAATGAATCATTAGTTAAATTCCCAAAAGTGCAGTGTGGAAATCAAGATGTATGAATGTAAAATTTTAGAGTTCACTCTCGCTCAATCGCGGTAGCGAAGCAGTCATATCATAATTTATTTTAAGGCAAACCTATTGTAACGTTTTTATTAATTAAATATCATAAAGGACAAAATCGCCTTTTTAAAAACCTCCTTCCGACGGCTAGTTCCGTAATTGGCGCAGTCGGTAGGATAGTCGCGAATCGGGCCGAGTTATCCAAAAATCGATCGCTCGCGTCTGATAGTCGTTTCGTCGACGGTCGACTATCGCTACGAATCCACGAGAAGTGCTGTTGGAGGAGCCCACAGTTTCCTGCGCTGAGGACCACTACATCAAAAATCGATGGGTGAAATTATGCAGCGACTACTGTAAGTCATAGATATTAGTTACACTTTCCTGTTGGTTGCTATTCCCGATCCTGGTAATAGATCATCCTTTAAATTATTATCACTAAAGAGTAGAGTAAGTACACATAATTTTAGTATAGTTTCACTATTAAAAATCAAGATTACTCGCGCACGTAGAGAAAGAGAGGATAGTAAGCCTCATCCTCGTCACCATATTTTAGACAATTTTAGATTCGGTAATTTAGGACATATCCCGGAGGAACTCGACGAAATGTCTGAAATCAGCGAGAAAATCGATCAAATTTGGAAGGCGTTAAGGTTGGTGCCGGAATTCGATGGAAATTCCCACATATTAGTTAGATTTTTAGACATATGTGACAAACTAGTGTCAGAATATACGAATACGGCCCCAGAGTATGCTCTGTCTAACTCGACTTTGCTTAATGGAATTTTAAATAAAATCACCGGACCCGCAGCGCGCACCTTAGCTACTAATGGTATTCCTAACAGCTGGGCAGGAATTCGTCAAACATTGATTAATAGTTTTTCGGATCATAGAGACGAATGTTCACTTTATACAGATTTATCGTCACTTACTCAAGGTATCGACACCCCTCATATCTTTTACGAAAAGGTGCAGAACTTACTCAGCACCATAATGACGTATGTCCAATTACACGAAAACGTGAGTACCACAGTCGACGCTAAGCGGCAGCTGTACAGTAAATTAGCGCTACAAACTTACACGCGCGGATTGAAAGAGCCAGTAGGGTCTAGAATTAGATGCATGAAACCAAACACACTTGCACAGGCACTTGAGTATACTCAGGATGAGATGAATGTCGTTTACTCTCAGAACAAAAATTGTCAACCCAATAATGCAAAAGGACAAACCCCTTTCACCGTGAACAATAAACCGTTTTTCACCCCATCTCAGACCTTTCAAAAGGAAACAAATTACTTTCCACGTAGTCCTGTGAATCACATAACCCCTAATTTCAATCCAAACAATTTCTTCACTCCACGTGAAAACCTTAACCAACCTCAGTTTATACCCAGACCTCAAGGTTCATCTCAAGGACCCTTTCAAGGCCCTTCAAGGACCCAACAAGCAATGAGAGCTATGCCTCGCTCAAACATGTCCACTGGATTCAAAATACCCCCTCGTTTCAACCCTCAAGGTCCACAAAACCATCCTGTACCAATGAGTGGCATAGTCCACCCCACTATTCGTCCCCTACCCTTAACGAGACAAATCAACATGAATCAATCTCAAGAATCAGACTACTACCCGACTTATGAAAATGACTACAACTATGAGACGAACATCGACCCTAACCAGTACTTACCTATTGAATACTACCCTGAAAATGAAATCCCAGAAAACGCTCAACAAAATGATGATCAAAATTTTCAGTTGGATACAAATTTAAGCCCCCCAGAATAGAACTCAATCTACAAAATAAGAGAAAACTACCGTACATTCAAATACAACACCCAAATTTAAAACTGCTTATCGACACAGGCGCTAATCAGTCGTTTATTAGTCCTGAAGCCGTCGAACAATTCTATTCTCACATGCCATTGAATTACGATCCTTTTATAGTTACAAACATACAT
Organism: Hyposmocoma kahamanoa; assembly: GCF_003589595.1. Taxonomy (NCBI): domain Eukaryota; kingdom Metazoa; phylum Arthropoda; class Insecta; order Lepidoptera; family Cosmopterigidae; genus Hyposmocoma; species Hyposmocoma kahamanoa. Next base: position 13,879 of record NW_020654080.1, on the reverse strand, counting down.
GCAACCACTCAAAATGATTATTCGATAAGGATCCCTTGCTTTTCCGAGTTTAAAGAACAAACTCCCGTGAAAATGTTCGTTTACAAATTTCACGATCAATTCGATGGTTTGATCGGATGCGACCTGTTAGAACAATGGCAAGCAAAAATAGACCTTCAAACACATACATTAAAAACCAAATTTGCGACTAACCCAATTCACATGCATGATTCACACACAATCAATACATTTGAAACAATTATCCCTGCGCAATCTGCCCGAATAATCAAAGTACCAATTAATGTTCCACAAGGAGATGTACTAATAGATCAGCAATCTATTAATGGTTGTAATATAACTGCATGTCTATCCACCGCGCAAAATAATCAGGCAAGGATCGAAATTACTAACCCTACTAATAACGACATAACAGTGAGCTTCGATAAACCTTTATATGTACACATATACAACGAACAGACATATAATACCTCACCTGCTGACAATAGCAAGGGCGCGCGATTCCAAGAAATCTTATCGCGGCTACGTACCGATCATTTAAACGTGGAAGAGAAAGCGAATCTTTTTGCTATCTGTAAGGAATATTCTGACATATTTTATTTGGAAAACGAGCCTTTGACATTTACCAACAAAATAAAACACAAAATTAACACTACTGACGAAATACCCGTGCACAGTAAAACGTATCGATACCCTTATATACACCGACGGGAAGTACAGGAACAAATAAAAAATATGTTACAGCAAAATATTATCAGGCCTTCGACTTCAGCATGGAGCGCTCCCATATGGATCGTTCCCAAAAAGACCGACGCATCAGGTAAGGTTAAATGGAGGTTAGTGGTTGACTTTCGGAAATTAAATGAGAAAACCCAAGACGATAAATACCCAATCCCCAATATAACAGATATTCTGGACAAACTCGGGCGTTGTCAATATTTTACAACCTTAGACTTGGCCAGCGGATTCTATCAAGTGGAGATGGATCCGTCTGACATCCATAAAACAGGCTTCAGTGTTGCCGATGGCAATGGCCACTTCGAATTTTTAAGAATGCCCATGGGCCTAAAAAACAGTCCCTCCACGTTTCAACGTGTTATGGATAACATCCTGAGGGGCCTGCAGCATCAAATCTGTATTGTTTATCAAGATGATATTCTTGTATTTCGTTCTCGTCGTTCGTTCGTTCAGAGTGACGGACGTGTTTTAAGCTCTCTTGTTAATTAAATCAAATTACTGATTTTAATTATTACTTCTAATAAAAAGTGTGATGGTCACTAAATGTAATGGCTGTGGGGCAGTTATTTTTAATATTTTATTCATGGAGTGCTCAAAAGTGACGTGCAAGAAATTGTACGATTTAAAGTGCATTGGATTTACACAACAAAAGTTTGAATGTTTATCGCAAGAAGAAAAAGACAAGTGGATTTGTCCAGAATGTGTCTGTTCAAACCCGAAAGCAGGTAACTCGGATACGCCTGTACGAAGCAGTTTAATGAGTTTCAATAAGACCTTTACGCCGTCTACTAACATCAATACCGTACGTGGAAGTAAAACTACACAGATTAATTTAGATATGACATCTGATACCGAGTGCAATGATAATTTACTATTGACAGAGTTCCGTGAGTTTCGATCTGAGATGATTTGCCTTTTTGAAAAACAAGCCAAAGACTACAATGAATTGCAGAAAATATTGTACCGCAATGAATCTGAATTGTATGCTATACGTGAAAGCTTAAAAGTGGTTCAAGAGAAGGCAAAAAAAGTGGATGTACTAGAACAACAACTTGAAGTATTAATAACTAAAAATGAACACCTAGAAAACTGTCTAAAATCAATGAGTTTAAAACATGATAACTTGTGTGAAAAGGAGACTCATTCGCAAAATTCATTAACACAAAAACCTACATTTGCGAAGATAGTCCAACAAAATGTTAATGTGGGTAGTGCGGATAAGACTGCGCGTACGGAGGTAGCTGACTGTGGGGCCATAAAGAACGCGGCAATACATCGTACAGATACAATGAGCAGTACAAGCAAGGAAGTGATTAGAGTTTCGAAAAATATAGGAAATTTGAACGAGGATCTGGGCAAATGGAAAACAGTTGAGAGAAAAAAAGGAAAATTTACAGCTAAGGAAATAAAAAAAGGAGGCAGTACTAGCATTTTAGATATTCAAGCTACAGAGCGCAAGAAACATTTGCATGTTTGGCGTTTGAAAAAAGAAACGTCGGTGGAATGCTTAGAGGCTTATGTTAAAAATGTATGCGGCCCGGAAATACCAGTCAAGGTTGAAAAAATCAGACAAAAAACTGAACGAGACTACGCATCATTTATAATAGGGGTGCCGGAAAGTATATTTGAGAGTTTATGTCAACCCAACATTTGGCCTATAAATGCCGAGTTTAGTGAATGGGTGTGGTTTCGTAAATCAACAGGAAAACCAAAAACGCAAACGCAAAATGATTGATATTTTTTATCAAAACGCAAGAGGATTACGGACAAAGTTAGAACAATTTTACATTGGCATATTAACATCGGATGCGGATTTATTCGCGATAACGGAGACTGGGTTCTATACATCAATTCAAGACGCCGAATTAATACCGAATGGATATCACATTGTGCGTTGCGACAGGGCGGACGGCCGTAAACAGGGCGGCGCGCTTCTCGTGGCCACACCACAATATGAACTGCGACGAATGTCATTGCCGAGTGACGTAAACATCGATGATTGTTCGTTCGAATTAGTTTGCGCGAAAGTGTATTCCCGTAGTAGATATCTATGTTTATGTTGTGTTGTTTACATCCCTCCAAACAGTAATGATAGGGAATATATGTTATTGTTTCATTTAATCGAACAATTGTGTGTAAATAACGTTAATATTGTAGTCATTGGAGATTTTAACTTGCATTCTTGTTCCATTAATGTTTGTAATTACTATGAATATTTTTTGACATTTTGTGAATTCACTCAAAATAATCAGGTACTCAATTGTAACGGCAGACAGTTAGATTTAGTGTTATGTTCATTTCAAGGGGAAAATAGTGTATGTGTGTGTGCGGCAGCCGAGGGAATAGTACCAGTAGACGTGCATCACCCACCTCTCGATATCTCATTGCGGCTGGGTGAGCTTATCCCGCAGCGCCCCGTGGATGCCATCCACAACGCGAATCAAAAAGGTGAGTTTTTTACGCTACCGCAGTGGAACTTTAATAAAGCTGATTTCCCGCAGTTATATTATAATTTAGCTAACATTGATTGGTCTCAACTATATAAATTAAATGATATAGATTCCGCTGTAGATGTTTTCTATAAATTATTAAGTACCGTTTTTAATAGTTGTGTCCCAAAAAAACAACACAAACCTACAAACATGTTAAAGGCTTATCCGGCATGGTACACTGTAGAATTAATTAGTGAAATTAACTATAAAAATTTATTACATAAAAAATATAAAGCTAGTAAAAGTAAAGAGGATTATGATTATTTTTCATATTATAGGGCGGAAGTAAAAAAACATATTAAATTAACTTACCAACATTACATTAATTATGTTCAACACAATTTAATAGAGGACCCTGAATCTTTTTGGAAATTTATAAAATCTAAAAAAGATAATTATGGTGCACAAAATATTATTAAGGATGGAAAGGTACTTACGACAGAGGAATGTGCTAGGGAATTTGCTGCCTATTTTTATTCGGTGTATGGTAAAACGAGGGCTAAGCTAGACGTGAATGAGGCGGTATTATCGGCACGGGACACTAATGCGGCGGCACGCATTCATTTAGAAAGCTTTCAAAAGTCTGATATAATGAATGCACTGGTAAAGCTCAAACCCAAAAAATCTGCAGGCCCTGATGGGATACCGGCATTTATATTTAAGGATTGCCGAATGATAATATGTGAGCCACTCATTCATATATTTAATTTGTGTTTAAGGTCACATCACTTTCCGGAGTGTTGGAAAATTACAAGAGTAATTCCAGTTCCTAAGGGTAAAGCTGGCGCGGATATTACGGGATATAGGCCTGTAGCGGTGCTTTCGATAGCGGCAAAAGTATTTGAGTCGGCATTACAGCGTGGTATTGTATCGCAACTGGGAGCTCAACTATCAGACTCGCAGCATGGTTTTATTGCGAAGCGTAGTACAGATAGTAACTTGCTCACATTTATGTCGCATATCACGCCTATAGTTGATCGAGGAGGCCAGGTAGACGCGGCCTATTTCGATTTTCAGAAAGCCTTCGATCTAGTAGATAACGATGTCTTGTTGAGTAAGTTATCGGCGGTCGGCTTTACACCTCACTTACTAAAGTTTTTTGTCAGTTATATGAGAGATAGACGTCAATATGTGGATTACGCGGGCCACAAATCTGAACCATACTTCACTTATACAGGTGTGAGTCAAGGAAGCAACCTCGGACCATTGGAATTTCTGATAGTTATTAATGACTTGCCGCACGTAGTTGAGAATGCTAGATGTCTACTTTTTGCCGATGACTTAAAATTATATTTGCCAGTAGAAAATGTGTCGGATGCTGATCGTCTTCAGGCTGATATTGATAGAGTAGTGGAGTGGAGTAGGCAAAATAAACTGCGTTTTAATACATCGAAATGTGTAATAATTTCATTTACGCGTAAACAGTCCCCAATACAGTACACATATACGGTTGATAAGGTTTCCATGAGGCGGGTATCAGAGGTTCGTGATCTTGGAGTGCAACTTAAAAGTACACTTTCATTCCGCGAGTACATAACAGATATTTGTAAGAAGGCCTTCCGCAAACTGGGTTTTATACTGCGCACAGCTAGCGGCTTCAGTAACGTCAAAGCTATTACAGCGTTATATAATGCATTAGTTAGGAGCCAGTTGGAAACTAATTCAATGATATGGACACCATTTGAAGCTAAATATGTGCTGATGGTAGAACGGGTTCAAAAAAAGTTTTTGAGATTTTTATATTTTAAGCAGTATGGAGTGTATCCTTTCTTCCCACTTATGTATCCCACGTTATTTATTTTGGGCATGGTGGGGTACAACGAATTGAGCGTTAGGAGGGAATTTGCACTAGCCCGGTATATTTTATCAATATTGAATGCAAAAATATACAACCCGGAGTTACTAGCCACTATAAATTTTTGTGTCCCAGATAATTACGTTGGGAGACGTCGTAGGCCCCGTTTGCTGGCCGTGCCGACGGCTAGAACTGACCTTATTAAAAAATCGGCGATGTCCAGGACACTGCATACACTAAATGTAGTAGCGGAAATGATTGACCTTTTCTCATGTTCTTTGAGTGAATTCACTAGGTTAACTGTTTATATTATATGTTATAAAAAGAAGTAGATGTAATTTATTATTATTCTGTGTATATTAAATAAATAAAAAATGTGCTACTTTATCGTAAGGAATGTATCCTGTAATGATAAATGTATTGTGTCTAATAAATAAATAAATAAATAAATAAATTTTCATCATCGTTACAAGAACACATTGTTAATTTACGCAAAATATTTGACCGACTTCGAGAATCAAATTTTAAGTTACAATTAGACAAATCCGAATTTTTGAAACGTGAAACACCTTTCCTAGGCCATGTAATAACCCCAGAGGGAGTTAAACCAAATCCCGACAAAATCGCAGCCATTTTAAAATACCCGATTCCCCATACTTCCAAACAAATTAAAGCATTTCTAGGCCTTACGGGATATTACAGGCGTTTCGTTCCCGACTACGCACGTGTCACTAAACCACTAACCGCATGTCTGAAAAAGGGCGCTAAAATTGTTCATACTCCTGAATTCATTAAATGCTTTGAACACTGCAAAACATTACTCATTAACGACCCCATTCTGCAATACCCGGACTTTTCTAAAGATTTTATTCTAACAACAGATGCATCAAACATAGCACTCGGTGCAGTGTTATCCCAAGGACAAATAGGTTCTGACAGACCAATTGCTTACGCTTCACGCACTTTAAACGAGAGCGAAATAAATTATTCAACCACCGAAAAAGAACTTTTGGCTATTGTATGGGCTGTCAAATATTTCAGGCCCTACCTTTTCGGGCGTAAATTCAAGGTAGTCACAGACCATAAACCTTTGCAGTGGCTCATGAATCTGAAAGAGCCAAGCTCTCGACTTACACGTTGGAAATTAAAACTAGCAGAATACAATTTTGAAACAATTTATAAGGCAGGAAAATTCAATACGAATGCAGATGCATTGTCGCGAATTGAAATTAACAACCAAGACTTGTCTTCAATAGTAGTTAACATTTCTGATTCTGAATCGACAGTGACAGCCCCGGACGACAGACCAATTATCAGCGCGTCCTCAACCGACACCGCGCCTAGCCAACGAGCTCTAAGTAGTCCCGTCCCTGTCCTTAACCCCACCGACCCATATGAACACGTGACAGAAACAGCACACACATCAGTAGAAGATCCTATACTTAACATACCCATAACAGAAGACCCATTGAACAAATTCAAACGACAACTTATAATAAAGCTAACTAACAGCCCCGTCAAACCCAACCCTAAAATTACTCATCCCTTTCAAACATTTCGAAGAACGGAGGTAGAAATTTCTGAAAATAACATGGAACAAGAAATTATCTCAATTGTGAAAAAATATGTTGACCCAAAATTACGTACTGCAATACTCATACACCCCATTAACAAAATGTACTCTGTTGTACCTGTCCTCCAAAGAACTTTTCAAAGCCCCGCTATGAATGTCCTGCTGTGTAAAAATGAAATTCAGAACGTAACAGACTCTCTCATACAACAAGATATAATTTCTAAGTACCATACCGGAAAAACTAATCACAGAGGTATTAATGAAACATTTTTATCTCTGTCACAGATATATTTTTGGCCCAAATTAAAGGAAAGCATAACCTATTTTATCAATGAATGTTCCATATGTAATCGTGCTAAATACGATCGTGCCCCATTACGTCCTCAATTTCAAATAGTTTCCCCGCCTATGAGGCCGTTCGAGTTAGCACATGCAGATGTACTAACAATAGAATTAGAAAAATACCTAACAATAATTGACTCATTCTCCAAATACGCGCAGGCATATCGCCTCCCAGATTGCACAGCTCCGAACATAGTAAAAGCCCTCCTGTCTTTTTCTACACACCACGGATTTCCACTTTCTCTCACCACAGACAACGGCACCGAATTTACAAATCAAGTAGTTTCAGAATTCTTTAAAATCCATAAAATTCAACATCATACTACTGCTGCTGATGCACCACACGAAAATGGCATAATTGAACGATTTCATAGCACCTTGCTAGAGCATTTGAGATTACTAAAACTACAACATCCAAACGAGTCTGCCCAAAATTTAATTCCCTACCCATTGATTGCGTATAACAGTTCTATTCACAGTTTAACTAAATGTAGGCCTTTCGACCTTATATTAGGGCATATCGGCCCTAGACACCCAATTGATGTAGAATTAACAGAATCCGTATTACAGCAATATACACAAGACCACCGTGATCGGATGAGCACAATATATCAAATTATACATAAGTCATCTTTGGCCCAACGCGAAGCTATTATGTTACGTCGTAACCTTGACCGTGAACCCATCACTGATTACGAGCCCGGTCAACAAATATATGTTAGAAACCCTACAGCGCAAAGAAAAAAATTAGCTACACGGTTCACACAAGATAAAGTTACCGCTAACTATCCCATCCACGTCTACACAGCCAAAAAATCGAAACCTATAGCTAGGGCCCGCATAAAAAGGACTAAAAAGATCAAACCGACATTGTTGCAGAGAACTGATTCTCGTCATGACCCTGAGCCTGGACCCAGTACCAGCCGACCAACTGATGGGGAACATCATCCGACTTGATGACTTATCGAACGGACCTGGGTTACTACCCTTTAACCTAGGCAAAACTAAAATTATATCCCACGAGCATTCCTTCTTACAAGAAATACACATCAATAAAATCCAAGACCAAGTTAGCTCCCTTGAAATCCAGTTAACTGACTCTATCAACCACGTGTCTAGGAAAAACAATTTCATCTTCAAATTTCAGTTCATACACCTCTTGAGTAAATTAAACCGAATAAAATCACGCCTAGAATCATTTGAACCCAAAAGACTGAAACGTGGTCTAATCAATCCCTTGGGTACAGTCATTAAAAGTATAACAGGTAACCTTGATGAAAATGACGCTCTAAGATTCGAAAATGCTATCAAAATAATGCAAAAGAATGATCAAACACTATCAGCGGCTTTAAACAAACACATCACTTTATTTCAGGATATGACTATTCAACATACTCAAACTCTGAATAATATAAGCCATAATCAACAAAAGCTTACGGAAGCTGTTTCTTATCTTATAAATTCCTCGAAGGAAGAGCATGTAATACAGTATATTAAGACAATGCAACTTTTTAACGCAATTTCTGAAAATATTCAGGAACTTTCTTTAGAAATAGATAGATTAGAAAATATTTTAGCATTTAGTCGTACTCAATCTATGCACCGTTCAATACTATCAATTAAGCAATTAAACAATATAGTAAGCAAATTGAGCACTTTATATAATTCGAATCAATTTCTTAACTTAGATACTAGATATTACTATGATATGATTAGCTTAGGTTCCTACTTCGTTGATAACAAAATAGTGATCGTCTTAAAATTCCCTATTTTATCTTCAACCTCTTATAACCTTTACCGACTTTGCCCGGTCCCTAATAAAAAATCCCATGTAATTCTGCCTCCATTCCCGTTCATAGCAACCAACTCCAAGGAATTCGTGTACATAGAGGCAGAATGCCCGAAGGTGGACACTTGGAACGTTTGCGAGCAAAAGATCACTCATCAGAAACGCACACATCGAGACTGCATCTATCACCTCATATATCAGCGCGAAACAGACAATCTATGCCACCCAACATTGGTAACTTTCTTCAAAGATGCATTACTGGAACTCGACAGTCAACATTACATCATATCATTTCCGGAAGCTACAAAAGTTCAGATGTTCTGCGAACATGAAGAATATCGCTCACTGAGCGGCAGCTATTTTGCAACGGTACCCAGAGATTGCAAAATTACAACAAAAGATTTCACAATCATTAACGCTGACGACAAAATTCGCGGTAACGCCGTCGAGCTGATGTCAATCCCAACAATCACACCACTTAACAAGAATTTGCCACACTTCAATTTCACAACAATCAATTTGGATAAATTACACAATATTCAACACCAAGTTCTCATGGAAACCCCTATAAAAATTGACAGCGTTCATCCTTCAAATATATATCATACAACAATACCGTTGTACTTCGCTCTATTAAGTGCAGCTGTACTTAGTATTTTATACATACTGCGACACCGCCGCCGCCGACAGCTACAAATCAAACAAACAACCCCTCAATCGTCGATGCCTCAAACCAATATAAGGACTACGGAGGTCCCCACATCATTGGAAGCTGAAAGAACATCTATGCAAGATCGTCAAGCCGCAATATTTGCTCTCAACCTTTGCAAATAGTTGCTTGTCTAGGAGGGGAGGTGTTACCCATGGCGTTACTTCATGACGACGTTGCATACCAATAGTGATTGCGAAAGACAAATGAATCATTAGTTAAATTCCCAAAAGTGCAGTGTGGAAATCAAGATGTATGAATGTAAAATTTTAGAGTTCACTCTCGCTCAATCGCGGTAGCGAAGCAGTCATATCATAATTTATTTTAAGGCAAACCTATTGTAACGTTTTTATTAATTAAATATCATAAAGGACAAAATCGCCTTTTTAAAAACCTCCTTCCGACGGCTAGTTCCGTAATTTTTAGCTCTTTGTTTATTATTTTTTCATCGAAACACTGTTGTTATCTCACTTTCATGTTTTTATAGTTATTATTTCGATTTTTGTAACACAACACTGCCACACATTATTTGTTACAAGTTATTAACTTTTATCGAATGTAATTTAAAGATCGTTATTGTTCACAATTTGCATAAAGCCCGGAGCTGTTGTTTACATGCACAGCGCCCTCTCGCGGAGTTCACACATAGGCCACACACGCCCACACACGGACACACAGGCGCACACACGGACACAGGCGCACACGGACTTACAGGCGCGCACACGGACACACAGCGCGCACAGACACACAGGCGCGCTCACAGACACACACGCGAGAGATTGATAAATTAAATGTAGTACGGTATGGATATAGAAGCGCGGAGTCTCCTAACACAGGCATTACTATGTTTAAAACAACATTATTGTAAATCTAAATTAAGAAAGAAATAAATTATCATTATTATTTTAATTTTATCAATATATTCTGTGTTTATTTTTTAGTAACAAATTTTAATGCAATTTGGTTTGTATTACAATTATCCTCAGTTCGCTGCAATTTTATTTGTTTTTTAATTCCTCTTTTTAAATCTATCTGAGTACTGCCGTCACCTCAGACGGCTCTCTCCGACAGCACTCAGCCGCCTTAAATTCAGTGGAGCGAAAACAAAAAGACATAATGGCAATGATTTTTGTGCAGACGTGTACCCCCATCAATAATACATTCCAAATAATACAATGTAGGAAGTGTTAGTTAACTTTATTGTAGCACTTAAATACAATAAAATTATTGTACAGAATTTACTTTATAACTTTGACGCGAGACTGTACAGACCCATTAGGATTGGGATGTCGGTACATGAACACGTATTTCCATTAAACCATTGGTTTTCGAGCTAAGCAAGGCCAAATTTCCTATTCATGAGGCTTATATCCTGTGATTTTGTTCTAACAGGCTGATATGGCAGGGTTAATACGTAAAATAGCAACTTTAGGTCCTAAATGTCGTATTTATATTCTTAAGTCAATTTGACAGACACAAGTGGAAAACAAAGGGTTGATTGTGGATGGCAGGAGCCGTTGATACTGCAGGAGAACACGTTGCGGCTGACAGCCCTGGCGCTGGCTGCGGGCATACAACCCGAGAGCAGCATACTGTTCGCGCAGTCAGCCGTGCCGCGGCATACTGAGTTGTGTTGGCTGCTCGCCTGCCTGTGCTCACAGGCCAGGTTGCACCACCTGCCGCAGTATCGAGAGAAGGCAGGCACGCGCGGCGCCGACGTGCCGCTGGGGCTGCTATTGTACCCCGTGCTGCAGGCAGCCGACGTGTTGGTGCATCGCGCCACGCACGTGCCTGTGGGCGCCGATCAGTTACAGCACCTACAACTAGCTGCGCTGCTGGCGCGCACCTTTCACCATCGCTACGGCCGCGCCTTCCCCATACCGCGCGCTGTACTACCTGGTGCGTCGCACGTACCCGCAGTGCTAAGGTGACCGGTCCATGTACAAGTACTCTAACGCTTTTTGTATCGCAGACGATGGCAGTGATCGTATCCGGAGTTTGCGGGACCCTCTGAAGAAGATGTCCAAGTCGGATCGGGACGGCAAAGCTACCATTCTGCTCACCGACTCCGACGATGACATTCGCATAAAGATTCGCAAGGCTGTAACGGATTTCACACCACAGGTGCGTCGTTTTCTACTAATGACATAGTTCACTAGCTAACTGGAAAGAAAAAATAATACGTTGCAGCATGAATGTGGGTTCGAGTCTCACCCCACCGGGTCGACGAAAGATATTTGTATTCTTAATTACAGAAAAAAAAAACTTTTTTAAATAATATTTTAGTGAAGAATAGACGGAAAAGTTTTAAGTATACAATAATTCATGAAAAGCGACCAGAACTAAATCGCAAAAGGTGTCGCATTTCATCATGATAATGCTAAACCACACACGTCTTTACAAAGCCGTCAAAAACGATCACAGTTTGGTTGGGGTGTTTTACTTCATCACAGTAGGTATTTGCCCAACATAGGTCCTTCAAATTTTCATTTGTTTCGAGTTTTACAAAATTCTTTGAATGACAGGACACAGACATATCTAGATAGACATCGCAAGTACAGCAATTTCTATGACAACCAAGCATGCCACATCGTTTACCCACAGCTAAGGTGCTTTTGCAGTTTATAATGCCAGAATTAGGCAATTTCGCGTTGTCAACTAGTGTTTATCTGCGATAACGATCGAGCGCGCTCTAAAGCGTAGCAGCGGCAACTAAGTGTCTGTAACTTACATTGGGCACGCGGAGACAGTCATATACACACGATACCTGACCCCCTCCAAGCCGACTTTATCGACCTTATGGTTCTGAGCACAAAAATATGGAGAAAATTGTTAAACAAACTAAATCTTTAACCTGTGAGCCATAAAATTTATTTTGGTATGACTCCCTGGTCGTCTCATTAGTGAATACATTTTAAGAAAGTTTTTAAGCCAATTTGATCTTTAACGTGTGGTTCTGACTTAAATACAGAACACAAATTTCAACCAATTTTAGTAACGCCGTCGTGGCCAAACGGTATAAGGATTGCTTTGCAATATTATTTACCTATATGATATATAATATTGTTTTTTTGTTTGTTTTTAACATCGGGATAGGTGTAAGGAATGTCTAAGTCTTGTATACCGTTAAGTGCGGCATGTTAAAACAAGAAAGAAAACTTTGAAAGTCACTAAAACCTTGAAAGTAATTAAAACTGAATAGACAAATAGGAACGAAACGTGAAACAATGCGTAATCACAGAAGACACGGTCGTATGCAAACTGCAAAGCGATTTCGTGATTTATTAATTTGTCCATACCCACCTTACGCTTTATTAATAATATCTACCCACCCACCTTAGGCAATTTCTGATGAACAAATATTGTGATTTGTCAACGTTAACATTAAAAAGTGAAACAATGCTGTTAAAAATATAACGTTGAAACACAACAGTGCTCGTGGAATCGAACCACGGGTATTGTAATTTGGCAGTCCGTACAACAAGCCGCTCGACCAATTTACTTGGAAGTTAAATGACGAAATTTAGTATTGGTTTTAAAGATATGTTGATCATCTTCAAGCAAGTGGAAATTGCTTTAATTTTTTCCTTGTTTAATACGTAAGATGGCTCTCAGAACCAAAAGATCGGGTTGGGCGTGTTAGATGAGAGGGTTAACATAACCCCGGCTCTGCCCCCGCGGGGCCGGGGTATCTGTAAGCAGATTCCCCCGGATGAACAAAAAAAAGGTATCTCATATATATGACAGTACGTATCTATATATATATATAATCTATATATCTAGAGATACATGCCTGTGGTACACGACTTTGATTACGAGGAAACTTTGAGTTGTGTTTATAAATAAAGACATTTTTTGAGAAAGGGGAATTCTTAAACGTCCCGAAAGATAGCAAGCGATTGTGAAGCAACATAGCCAATAAATAATTGGTCAAAGTCTGATCTTTATTTTTTTAATGTTTTTTATTTACTTTGATACCGCAAAGACTTTTAAGCCAACCTAATAATATATAAAAATCGTACGTCACCAGGTGACTTTCGATCCCGACCAGCGACCGGGCGTGGCCAACCTGGTGCGGTTGCACTGCCTGGCCACTGACAAGGTGCCGGAGGAAGTGGTCGAGGAAAGCGACGGTCTCACTACTGCCCAATACAAGGTGCGTATTGCATAGAAAAGAAATAAACAGACGCTGTCACAACATGATGTTGGACACTATAGTGGAGCGAACACTGCTAGGCGTGACGCTGTTTGCTTTTTAGTTGTTGCTGAGATTCAACAGCAGGCTTTCAATGACCCGCTGACAGCACGTTTCGGGGCATTGCCTACTCGAATTAGCACCCACGCTCCGTCACAAGTCAAAGTCAAAGTCAAAGATTATTTATTCCATAGGTAAAATAAATTTACACTTGAAATCGTCACATTTAAGCTACTGCTCGTTCACTAC
>NW_020654079.1:0-11105 GCF_003589595.1 Hyposmocoma kahamanoa | reverse complement strand
AATATACCTAAGTAGTTGATTGGAAATAAATTAAAAAAAAAAAAAAACTTACAATTAATTATATGGACGTCGGGTCCGCGCTAAAAAGTGTCCGAACTTATAGGCCGTTAAAATCGTATACAGAGCGTCATTCACGCTTTAGTCTTCGTTTGTTGGACTGACAGCGAAGCAAGCAAAATTAGACAGTACTGCGATGACATTACAATTTAAATTCAACGTTTTAGCTTATTCATATTCCTTTACATGTCACTACGTTTAAATAGGTTGACTTTTAGGACATTTTTTTCGTGGTTTTTGTATTAGACCCGTCGTCCATATAATTGTAAGTCAATGGCAGCGAAGAACAAAATACAGCTAATGAATGTGTCATTCTTTGTTCAAAACAGTATGTTATGTTATTTATACAGCATTTAAATTTGCTGTTTAAAACATGTCAATTTGTGTAGTCTCTCCATGTGATGGAGCATACCATGCCCTTAGGAGGTAGGATTTAAAATAAATCGGAACTAGTGAAAACATTTCTTCATATTCTTACATTCCAAATAAAAAAAATCTTACGCATAATAAATTGTTATTGATGTTTATTAGTTCCCTTTTTATTTTGTTTACTTTTACTGTTTTTTATTTATAGTTTGTTGTTTTCATGTGTAATTTAGTAGGAGAAGAGCTCCTTGTGAAAGAATTCGTCCAGGGAAGTACTGCCACCTTACCTATTTCTGCCGCCAAGCAGTAATGTCAGCATTATTGTGTTCGATTTTGAAGGGTAAAGTAGCTGGTGAAATTACAGGCACATTGGATTTGTCAACTTATGTCTCAGGGTGACGGGCCCAATGGCAGTGCCCCTCAAACCTTTGCGATTAATACTCCGAGTGGCACCGCAACTGCTTGGCCTGTCCAAGTAGTAGTAGTGTAACTAGTACAAGCAAGTAGGGTAGCTTCCCACCAGACGCGATTTACCCGTCCGGTCACTTGATATTATAAAAAAAATAGAAAAAAAAGACGTACTTTGCAGGTTTCATTGTAATTGTTATTGACACAAAGATCGAGTGCAAAGCAAAATTCCTACGACCTGACTGGACTTGAAGCATTGTCTGCTGCCATGCCGGACCTACTGCTACTTCAAAAACTCAGCTAAGACCTAAGAACGGTGTCCCCGGCATTGCAACACACCCAAGCAGACCACCCATATCTAAATATATACTATAAGATATCTAATAGAATTTAATTCGATTGAATATTTTAAGAGTTCAAATTCCCTCAAGATATCTCGGTAAGAGAAAGTTTCTAGGTAATTTAAAGTGAAAGTGGGCACAACTTTATTAGCAGATCACAAGAGTGCTTTGAGAAACTATCTGTAGGCAGTGGTATGAGCGACGCTTTTTTTCTCAAGTAACCCTTCTAGAATGCTACAAGACCATTTGTAGAATGAATACAGTTTTTATTTAGTCTTGTAGACAGTTTTTAGATAATTTATAGTCTATGATGGTTTTCTTAGTAATGCTATTTTAAAACCAAAATACTAAAGCGTTACAAATATAAGACGCAATTCTCTTAATACTAATAGATTTCAAGTTTGATGGCTTACAAAATATCTATATAGCAACCATTGACTTACAAATAAATGGACGACGGGTCTAATACAAAAACCACGAAAAAAATGTCCCAAGTCAACCTATTCGAAATTTAAATTGTAATGTCATCGCAGTATCGCGCTGTCAGTCGAACAAATAAAGACTAAGGCGGAGTTTGGCGCTCTGTATACGATTTTAGCGCCTTACAAGTGCAGACACTTTTTAGCGCGGACCCGACGTCCATATAATTGTAAGTCAATGATAGCAACTATCAAAATTGCAACATTGCGAAATTAGATATAATATTTCTGACTTTTTTGCGCAATGTTTAATCGGTTAGAAAGCGTGAATTGACATGCGACTTTAAATAAACTGTGAAAAGTGGTGTAAAACCTGTCATAAAAGTAATGTGCTCGCTGAATTTTAAATGTATAAAATATAAACTTAATCAAAATACAGTTATCGATTTTCGGTTTTAAATATTTATAGAAAGCTTAAATATACCAGATAACTCACAAAACAAACCATTTCCAAGAAGTTCTAGGCTTCTTCAAGCTGATTTCAACTCAGATTCACTTTTTAAAAAGAAGAGAAATTTTTCTCGGCTGCTTCATATAGTCATTCTTTAAAAATAAAAATGGCGATAAGAATTTAAATTCAAAACACTGTTGGGAGCATTTTGTCTATACCTTTATCTATAGAAAAACTTTAGAATACGAAAAGATTATTTTTACTTGCTTTAGTGTAGTTTATCTTGTAGAAGAATATTCACTCCTATGAAGCTTTCATGATTATCTACAAAACGCGATGTTTCTAAGCGATTTTTTCTTTTGACAGTATTACAAAACCTTTTTAAAAGTTATAGAATAGTGAGCGTATTATGCAATAAAAACTTTTCAAAACACTAGGTCAAAAAAACAATTTAAAAAATCCAATTTGTCGCAAAAAAACGTTGTTCTGTATATAGAATGTGTTGTATATGACTAGAAAGGTGGATAAATTCCCTATCATATAAATATAAGGAATATTTTAATGACATACCTAACTTATGTTGGAGGAAATAAAATTTTCATTACAAAATTGAGGTTATTTCTTCACATTTTCACACAATGATATCACTGTATTTTATTGACAGACGGCACAATACACATACACAACATTGAAGTACAGTAGTTTACGCGCTCATTTTAATTTTTTTAATCACTTATTTGTCAACAAACAAAAATGAATGGGCCATGAATTACGACTACTGTATCCAGTGTTACCAATTTGTGGGGAATTCTCCAAATTGTGGAGAATTTTAACTAGATTGGGGATTTTGTGGGGATTGGCGTTATGTGAGGAAAATGTGGGGATTCTAACATTTTATCATTTTGTTTAATATATCAATTGCTGACGCATCGTCGCAACGTCAGACGCAATATCGCGCATCCCGAGGAATGCGCGATGTTGAGTCCTTCCAAATCAAAGGAATTCTTTGTCTCAATGATTAATGAATTATTATTTAGTAGCAGTAGAGCCCCTTGTGAAAGAGTTCGTCCAAGGAAGTACCGCCACCTTACCTATTTCTGCCGCCATACAGTAATGTGAGCATTACTGCGTTCCGGTTTTAGAGGGTAAGGGTACTGGTGAAATTACGGGCACATGGAACTTGTCAACTTATGTCTCAAGGTGACGGGCGCCGTGGCAGTGCCCCTCAGGTGTTTGCGATGTAAAGTTCTGAGTAACACTGCAACTGTTACGGACAGGCATGTACCTTACCTCCAGGTGGGCGACATGTTCGTCCCGTTACTTGAATCTTATAAAAAAAAAGTAAAAATCAATAATAATAATAACAAACTAGTGTAGTATTTGCATAAAATCATGAAATCGTGGCAGTAAAATCATCATGTAATTAATTAACAAGGTGTATTTTTAAGCAGTACGTCAATGGCGTCAATGATCCTAAAGGCGCTGTCAAGTTCATGATTAGATACTTGGTGTAATAAGTCCACGTCTGCAGAATGACAACTTTTCAAGAAAGAAGTTTAAAGATTCCACGAAAGAAATCCGTCGATAACTTTTTAATGTTTAAAGAGAGTTATAAAGTTTCACATATACATAATTTGTTTCATGTAGTTCGTATTATTTTATGCGGCTTTTATTTTTTTTATGTTATATAGGCAGCAAACAGGCATAAAGCCCGCCTGATGGAAAGCGGACCGTCGCCTTTGAACACCAGCAACACCAGGGGCGTTGCCAACCCTCTAGGACCCTTTTCAAACAGCTTTTGAAGGACTCCATTATGTATTCCTGCGGGAAAACCCCAACAGGGAGGATACTTTTCCTTTTTTTAAAAAAAGGGGCGAATGCCATAGGCACACACATAGGTAGACAACCACAAATTAAATCCAAAGTGACGAGAGAAATAAATGTAGACAATACAAATGTTTCTCCCGGCCCTAAATCAAGCCCGGGACCTCTGCATGAGAGTCTGGCATGGTAACCATTCGACCGCGGAGGCAGCTCCTCTGAAACCGTACAGTACGACATCGACTGACCTTTATTATACCAAGATTTATTATAGCCAAAAAAAATAACATTCACTCGTACGTATTTCTCCGAGAACAGCTACCGCTCTCCTACATAAATATTTGAGGCAGCCGAGCTAAATCACCAGTCACACGCACAAATGCCGTTCGGCTTCGTAACGCCTCGATCTGATGTAACAAGTATCTATTTACTGCGTGTACTGATTAATGATACGTATTAATAAATTCAATGAACATTTATCTATGGGGAACCTGTTTTTCATGTTCATACAAGTAACCTTACCCGTGCTATCTCTGGACGTGTTATGAAAAATTCAACAGTGCACTTTAGTTATTGTTCGGTAAAAACATCGAGTATACATACGACGCAGTATAAGTTTCCGGAACTAGCCACTTACATAAACAATATTTAAAAAGTAATTACAAAATTTGAAAATGGAACTCTTTGGCTGTAGAATACAGTTTGTTTCATCTGACTGTCAATTGTTTTTACATTGTGGCGTCATTTTAGAAATTGATCGTCTATATCACCATGGATTTAACACGTGAAAATTTTCGTAGCATGATTTTCTACGACTTTAAGTGTAATTTAACAGCTCAGCGGAGCTTTGCTTGGCTTCAAACTGATTTTGGCGATGAAGCACCATGCAAGACGACTATTTATAGCTGGTTTGCAGAATTCAAACGAGGCCTTATGAACCTCAGTGACGAATTTTGTGATGGTCGCCCGTCCACTGCAGTGAACAACAAAAACATCGATGCTGTGCGCCGTATTATCAAAACAGATAGGCATGTGACAGACCATGAGATTCAGGCATCTTTAGGCATAGGCATGAGTCAAATACAATCAATACTACACAAACATGTGGGTGTGACAAAGCTGTGCTCTCGGTGGATCCCACACAATTTGACTGAGACTCAAAAAACGGATTGCGTCACTTGGTGCAATGCGATACTTACCAGATTCCACGAAGAGGCGTCAAATTTGGTGTGGGATATAGTAACAGGTGACGAAACATGGATTTATAGTTACAATCCCAAAACAAAGCAGCAATCGAGCGCATAGGTCTTTCGAGATGACCCAAAACCAACAAAAGTGGCGCGCCTGCATAGTGCCTCTAAGCGGATAATTGCTTCTTTTTTTAATAAAACTGGACACATGGCTACTGTTGCTTTGGAGAATCGTTGTACCGTGAATAGTGATTGGTACACGACCATTTGTTTGCCGGAAGTTATTAACAAACTCCGTAAAAATAACCGAATACGCCGTATCATCTTGCACCACGATAATGCCAGTTCTCACACGGCCAGACAAATGAATTTTTAAAGGTGAACAACGTTGACCATATGAGCCATCCCGTGTACAGTCCTGATCTGGCACCTTGTGACTTTTATTTATTTAAAAAAATTAAGAACCAGTTACGCGGTCAACGATGTTCATCACCTGAAGAGGCTGTCGAAGAGTATGAAAAATATGTTTCAGAGATTGTTACGGAGGAGTGGCATAAATGTTTTCAAAGTTGGTTCATTCGTATAAAAAAGTGCATTAACGCTAACGAAGAATATTTTGAGAAACAATAAATTCATTTCTAACCTTTTATAGTATTTTTTTCTAATTCATTCCGGAAACTTATAGTGCGCCACACGTATAACCAGAAATAGAGACGAAATATCATTTCATTTGTTTAAAAGCTATTCTGCCAAATCATTACAGTGACAACTGCACTCCGATTGGCCAACCCGAATTCGAAACGATTGACGGGTGCCGTCAATTGTTTCACTTCAAATTGACCAGTTGAACTTGATCTTTGCTATAATGGACGAAAATTGAAAAATTACATATTTCATATTTAATTACCGATGAAATGTGATTCCGTTTGTTTTGTAATTAGATTTTTTTCCCACACCACCGAATGGAACAGCTCCCATTCTTAGAGATATTATCTTTATTATAATAAATACGGACTTTTTTTGGAATATACGGAGACGTACACACAGGTCTGTTGTTGGCGCTGTACTATTTCAGCTTTCTAATTTGTGATTTCAGCGCAAACGAGAATTGATATTTAAAAGTGATATAAGGCCCATTACCCTGATGAGTTGCCAGGGATGGATGGTCCTTATTTCGTCTCCATTTCTGGTTATATTCCCGATGGGCAAAAAAGACACGATGAGTTACCAGCGCGCTGTACACTTATAGCCCACAGTCGGAAACACGGAAAAAAAAATTATGGAAGCGCCTTAAGCCTTGATTACTATCAGATCCGATGTTGCCAAAACTCACACATTCTTAATTTGAAACACTACAAAATCTTGGTATTGATTGGTCGTAGTTTCAAATTTAAAAAGGCATAACAAGTTCTGGATTGTTAATATAATTTAAACTTTACCCTGTTGACACATAGTTGAAAGGTCCAATACCTTGAATACCTATTATTGTAAGTTACGACGCTTTGATATTACTCGTATATTGAATGTGCTACTATGTAGTGGTTGCTGAACGCGACGAATTGGAGTTATTAATTTAGTTCTCCAAAAAAGAAGCGACCATATTCCAGGGGTATAAGAATTACTTTCGTTTCTTTTAACAAAAAAAAAATTAAATTCAAAATGTATTAAAATAGACTTTCCGATGATATGAAATGCCACCACGGGAAATATTTTTGGTGCGGTTATCATTTTTGCAGTCCAAAACAGCACAATAAGGCATTTTGCTAGGATTTTAGAGAATTTGCACGAAAGAATAACACAACCATACCATACAAAGCGAAAACAGCGGACTGAGCTCATTCGAAACCTAGCACGCATCGGACGCTAACTAACCACTTCTACTGTATTTATTGTTCTGTGGTCGGAAAGAATAGCAAAGATCATGACTGCTAGATGCTTAGCTAACCAAAACAAAACTAATCTAGGCACTATTCGTAAAGAAAATGCTACCGAAGTAACTGTTATGTGGGAGTTTTTTTAAATATAAACCGGGTCCACTCAAAAAACAACAGCGCACATGAGTTTTACACCATTTATTCTTCACGGTTGGTGATTTTTTTTCAAATTTAAAGACTGACTGATCTTGTGATCAGATTGGGGTTACCCAATATACAACCCACTGCTGGGCACGGGTCTCCTCTCAGGTTGAGGCCATAGTCCGCCACACACGCCCAATGCAAGTGGATGACTTCACACGTTTTTCGAGGGTTGTCGACCTTATTCGATGTGCAGATATCATCACGATGTTGTCCTTAAATTTCGAGAAACTCAGAGGTGCGACCTCCGTGGCGACAAGCCGTGTCACGGTTTTTTTTTATCGATGCGCACGTTATTCTTTAAACAATGGATGGCCAGGAAACTTATCGATATATGATATGATAAGCTCAAATCTAAACTTCATCATTTAGCCCATCAGCGCAAAGTTACTGTCTGTCGGTTTTCTACAGTATATCAATTTGGACAGTGTACCCATGAGCTCCATCAGCTCTTTCTGCCCTTTTACCATAGGACATCCAGACACATGGCGTGCCTACTTAGTCGATATTCCCATCAAACATCCTAAGCGCTTTTCGTCATCTTTTATTATGCACGCAGCCTAGGAATTCAATTCCCTACCTGCAAGTGTATTTCCGAGCTTGAGAATTGATACTACCCCAGCTCAAATTCAAATTGTTCCCGTACTGAATCGGTTCTATTGCGCGAGTCGAGCGGCAGGTATACTGACTGAAATAAAGCCAGAATTTATTTTTTTACAAACACAATTAAACCCATCCATACATAGTAGAATCTATCTTTGCTTCAAGGTCATATAGTGGTCAAGAGCAAATACATATTTAAAGAAACAAAATAAAATCGACATATAGGAAATGAAACTATTCTTTCGGATGTAGGTAGCGTATATTTGCTTTTACAAAAAAAAACCAACGCGTCGGGGTCTTTACAGGTGCCATAGTCATCGATCAGTCGTCTTGTGTCTACACCGCTATAGTCACAAATATAAGCGATTTATGTGTAACAATCGCAAAACCTTTTTTTATAATATCAAGTGACGGAATGAACAAGTCGAGCGCCTGATGGTAAGCTACACACCAGTCCACAACAGTTGCAGTGCACTCAGCTCTTTAAATTTTTTGAAGTTTTGAAGAAGTTGACAAGTCCCACGTGCCTGTAATTTCACCAGCACCCTTACCCTTTTTTTTTACGGGGGGAAAGGTTTATAGATACCCCTGAGCCCAGGGAGACTCAGGGGTTATGTGGGGACTCTCTCATTCACCACGATGCCGTCCGGCCGCCTTAACTTGCGCCAGGGCTCACGCGCCAACGGAGGGGCAGGTCAGTTGTCCTCCGACCCGCCCCCCAGACGAATGAAGCCGTTCAATGCAGACTCCGGAGTCCCTGTCCAGAGCCCGCTGGCCTCACTAGGGGATCAGGCGAGCAGGTAACTGCCTCCGCCTTCTCCCCGTACGTCTGCGCCGAAGCAGGTGCGCGTCCGCCGCGTCCTCGCGCACCCGCTCCGCAGCGTCCTCTTGCGACATAACCTCTCCGCAAAAGGAGGCCACCGCCTCCCAGAACTCCTAGCTACCGAGCATAGCGGCAACCGCCCGGCTGCGAGAGGTCCTGCCTACTGTCCCCGTCAGAGTACGGCGCTGCTGTTCCCACCGGCTGCACATCGCTAAAGTGTGCTGCGCGGTGTCATCCGCAGCGCCGCACTCGTGGCACGACGGGGACGGTTCCCTCCTCGCCACCTTGTGTAGGTAGTGACCGAAGCAGCCGTGCCCGGTCAGCACCTGCACAAGGTGGTACGACAGTGGCCCGTGGTACCGGCTCTACGAGTGGGTACTCTACGAGGACAGGACGAATCGCCCCTATGGTACCAGCTCCATAGGGGGGATCCGCCAAGCCCTCTTTCCACCGGTCCCGCATGCGCTGTGCCGCGAGGCGGCGCTCCCGCTCTACCTCTTGGGGAGCGGGGCGGTTGCCTCGGTCTCTCATTCCCCGCCGGTAGGCGTGGACCTCCGCCAGGACCTTTACCCTGCAAAATCGGAACATAGGAATGTTGACATCACTTCTCTGGACGAAATCTTTCACAAGGAACTCTATAGCTACTAACATAAGAGCTCGAAAATGATAAATCTTATTTTAGCTGATTCAATTTCTTAATGTATTATTATATGTGCTTATCTTAGCGAGTTCTTAGGTTTTCGCGATTGTTACACATAGGAAATGAAAATATTTTTTCGGATTTAAATCGCGTATATTTGTTTTTTCAAACAAACCAACGTTTCAACCAAACAAGTCAACCGTGACCATGGGACCTGTAAAGGGCCCGAAACGTTGTTAATTTTTTCTCCTTACGCATCCTTTTTAATGCGAATAAATAATATTTTTATTTTGGCAAAGCGACAACTGTACCGATTTCACGGCTAGCTTCAAAAGCAAAGCCATTTTGGTAACAACAGGGCGACAGCGCTGAAACAACTCGTCGTGTTTGTTATTGCCAAATGTAGTGTACTCAACGCTCACTTCTGAATCTTTCGTTTTAAGTCGAGGCATGTTAGAAAAACGATATAAAGAGATAACCTTTTCAAAATATACTGAATACCTCACAGCTTTAAATTCGAATTTAAGACTCCTTCAAGGCGAGGCGTTGCTGGCGTGATATTGAGGCATTAGATGAACGATTAATGAAGCTGTAACTGAACCTTTTTTTATGATACCAAGTGACGGGATGGACACGTCACACGTCTGGTGGTAAGCGACACCCCTGTCCATAACAGTTACAGTCAGAGCTTTAAATCTCTGCCACTGCGCCCGCACCTAGAGACATGAGTTGACTAGTCCCATATGCCTGTAATTTCACCAGCAGCCTTACCCTCCAAAACCGGATCACAGCAACGCGATGTGGGAAATTTAAGTCAGTTACGGACCAAAAATCTATATTATTTTTTGTTTTTTGAGATACACCTTTCAATTTTTTATTATACATAGTCGCAATTACGACGCTTTTAAACGCGTATACATTTTTATTTAACTACCCCTAATTGAGAGACAAAAAATGTGCAAAACCATAAATCTCTCTCTGGTAAATACTACCCAATATTTATTTTTTTTTAAATGGAAATGCTTTGTTACGGTAATTCTTTATTCATAAAATACATTAAATGTAATTATAAATTATTAATACAAAGATCGAACACTCAGAACAAAACACTCAGAAAAAATTCCTTCGATCCGGTCGGATGTAATTATAAATTTTACTTAAAATTATATAAAATAAAAAAATAAAAATACGAGACAAGAATAAACGTGAAAGCATGTTTGTTATTATTTCGTATATCTGTTTTAGACTATTCTCTCTGTTCTATCATGGCCTATTATTACTGTAATATAATATCTTTTTCAGAATCAGTGATGAGTTGGTCCACTTTCAATAGACGTAGCGGCTCCTCGTCAAGTTCCTGTCGATTTTTAACATAAGGTTTTCGGTTACTGGTTATAAATGGATCAGAAGTATCATTTGTTGCAGATCTAGAGCACTTTCTTGCGTGGTGTAATCTAAATTTTTTGTAATCTTTATTATGAGATTATTGAGCGTCTTCTGAAAGTTGTTCGATAGGTAACACTGCAAAATGATTAATTATACTTTCTCTGGAAATTAATATTTTGTGTACCGAAGATGGCATATAAAACCAATAATATTTACTGACATATATTCTTGCAGTTTCCAAAGCATATTCCCCAAATTTTTGGGAATCTACCATTATGCTAGACGATAAAGCTTGAAGGATTACATAAAGTCGCTTTATCAAAATTACATCGACTCCTGTAATTTCAGCTGAGCAGGTTGTATTATAAAAAAACCTTCTCGCAGTGTTACCGTCATTGGTATTGCCACCTCCTTGCCGTGGTTTATCAATTATTTATCCAAGCTCTTCTCGAAAGCGTCTTTGTACCACAGTTTTCTTCTCTTGTTTCATTTATTTATTTTCGTCACTCGTAGCTGACCATTTTT
>NW_020654078.1:0-11224 GCF_003589595.1 Hyposmocoma kahamanoa | reverse complement strand
GTAAAAATAACCTTATTATTTCACATTTCACGCCATTTCCTCATCGGTGTAGGCAGAGAATCTAGCCTTCCATTTGCTACAAAACACACGTCTTTCGCCTCATCACTCATCAGTGCTTTTACACACTCGTTGATTAAGGGTATTCCTAATAATTTATTCATAAAATTAAGAAAGGTGGTAACCCAGCCTCGTAATATTACATACAGTTGACCTACATAACCACATCTGATTAAATGACAGTATTTTATTATGGAAAAACCAGTTCCTTATGTCCATACGCCCTTGTCATTGTTGTATAGTGCGTGTCCACGAAGGCAGTATTTCAGTTTCACTTTGTATTTTCATTGTTGTACATTTTCTCATATACTTACTCCTGTACCATAAACCGTCTGTGTGTGATTCAAGAGATTACATTCAACAAAGCCTTACAAAAATAACAACTTAGACCCAGACTTTCACTCTTATATATAGCCTTTACGTTTTAATTTAAATGAACGTCACGGGCGCGCGGGCGAGACTGGCTTTTTTTTGGTCTACACAATACGCGGATTTTATTGTTCAAAAGAATTTAAATGTTGTTGCATAGTAAATAGAATTCAGATTCGCCATTAATGTTCGTGATAGCGTGGTAACGGGGCGGTCGCCGCGCGGTGGCCGCGCGAAATCTTTCGCGTCGTGTAACTGTGCGCTTTGGGATTGTATGACACGATATTAACTTTTCTCTTACCTGTAGGACTAGCACGACAGGGCGCGACTTGAGCGAGAGCGATATAACGCGCGAGGTACTGCTATTCTCGCATAGAGATATGTATATCGCGCTTTATGTCGCTCTCGCGCAAGTCGCGTCTTATCGTGTTAACCCTACTGATTTAAATAACTTCGTCTCGGTGTTCCTCTGCCTCTCTTGCCTTAGATCTTTTTATGGCCTGGTGGAAAGTTTATCCATAACAGTAGCAGTGTCACTCAAACTTTAAGTCGTTAAGAGTGTTCTGATTTGTTAATACTTCGATGTGTTACTAAACCCCGATGTAAGTAAATAGAATGGGTAAACTGTGTAACGGTTCCTATCCTCGGTCAGTTTTGTAAGCTTTCTATTTATCTAGTATTTCTCATTGTAAGTGAATGTTTGTGTTCTGTTTTGAGGAATAAATGTATTAAGCCATAAGACCTGAGGGGCACTGCTACGGCGCATCATCATCGTAGACAAATTTTAATTTGTTGTGGTCAATATATTTTTTTAAGATATCGACTGACGGGAAGAACGCAATGATATGAGGGGCACTGTCGCCGGACCTCTCACTCTGAAACATTACACGTAGTTGATAAGCTCCATATGCCTTAGCTCCATATACTTTCACCAGCATCCTTACCCGTCAAAACCGGAATGCCCGTAATCCTCACATTACCGCTTGGGGTAGCAAATATGGTGGCAATACTTCCTTGAACAAACTCTCACAAGTAGTAAACACTCCGTTAGTAAACACTTCTCTCACACATACTCCCAACACACTCACATGTAATTCACCAACACTATACATACTGTCAAAGCAAAATGTAGGCCAATAGCATCGCGTCTTTTGGCGGCATTTCACATGGCATTTGTATTCGCTGTAGGGTGTTTGATACACTTGGAAAAATATTTGACGTACACATGCAGACACGGACAAATACGACCGTCTACACGTGAAGCCAAATAAGGAGTTGTAATAATGAATATGACCATAGTGTGGACGGTTTACTTGCGTATTTGCCTATGATGGCTCCTTTGATGTTCATCAAAAAACCGACCAGCGCGCGGTAACGCGTGTTTGGTATTTGCTGTATTTGTCGAATACACAAACAAGGTAAAAATACTTTGTCACAGATGCTATCTACACATGGTGATTGTTTGCCAAATATATCAAATACGCAATTACAAATAGCCATGTGAAGTAATAATAATATATAACACACTCAACATGGTCCCGCACTAGGGAAACCCTAGGTCGCGGGTGCCATGGACACGCACATAGATAACCACAAATTACAACCAAACTTTTTTTTAAAGTATGTAATAAACACACGCTTGGTCACAATCTCACCTGATTTTAAGCGACGCTAGTACGCGTTTGCCTAAAAAATGCCTGTTCACTCTAGCCTTGAATAGCCCCAAATTGTACTTTTAGGGAAATACAGACGCCGGTAGAGCATTCCATTCCTTTGCCGTACGCATCAGAAAGGAGGAAGCAAAGCGCTTAGTGCAAATAGGTGGAATATCAACGACATAAGAATGGAGTGCTCCGGACCTTCTAATCGACCGAAAGAGGAACGGTGAGGGTGGAACTAAATTGAAAAGTTCCTGCGCACACTCCCCGAAATGTATCCGATAGGAAACCGAGAAGCAGGCTACTTTTATCACGAGATCACATACTCAAATAAATGTGGGCCATACAAATATATTTCTTCCGGGCCGGCATCGAACCTGGGACCTCTGCGTGGCAGTCCAGCAAGGTAACCGTTCAGCCACGGAGGCTGTAAAAAGTAGCCACGGAGGCAGTTGAAGTAGCCATGATGGCAACCATGTGATACAGTACAAATATCGAATTAAAAAAAAAGTATTTCACAAGAGCTCTACTTTTAAACAAGTTACTCTTCTATAACGCTCCTAATAATCCTGTGGTGACGTATTAGATGTTCAAAATATTTCCTTACATATCTCTAAATAACAGTGCAGTGCATAACATTTATTAGATCTCTTCCATATGCTTTACTATTTGGAAATATGCCAATCGTCAATGAGTATTAATTTCAAAACTATACATAAGTCGATTGTAATGCTAATTATAAACCTGCTTATCATCAAATGCGTGCTTATTTTATTGTCATTACACCATGACTTGTGAAAACAGCTGTTACATAAATGACGCAGCGTATAGAAATTAGAATTATGTAAGGTATGCCACAATCTCGTGGCACTAAATAAAAGAAAAATCGAACGATTTTTCACTTGGCAATGTTAAGGCTCTTTGATTAACAACATCATAAAAGATAACTATTATATAAAAAAAGACCTTAAAAGTTTGTGGAATTGGAACGTATATTTGTCAAGTTTTATTGAAATCGGACACCGGAAAGTATGCTAAACCGAATTCATACACTAGTTTGCCACCCTTAGAGGTAAAATATTTTCTTAAAACTCAAATGGAACCAACACTGAGGTACCCTCTTTCCAACAAAAAAGAATCCTCGAAATAGGTTCTCAAATGCCGTAACCGTGTAACATACAAATACAAAAAAGAAACGGTCGAATTCAGAATCTCCTCCTTTTTTTCGAAGTCGTTTAAAAAATAAAAGAAACATACAAAGCTTGCAGCCAGTCTAAAATATATACTTCAATGCGTGCGGACCACTCGGCGGCGCGCAGATCATGATCATATTATTCATACGGAATTATTGAATGATTCAATGTATATACCGCATGATCATGCGGTACTGTAGACTTGGGCGTACCTCGTGTTGCATAGCGAGAGGTGCTTTTATAAATATAAACTGGGATAATCTTCAAAACTTGGTTTATTGTGCTTTTTTACATATTTTCTAACTCGGGTTACATCTCGAACTATCAAGATGTTCTATTCTTTCTATTTCATTTTTTCAAACACATTCTAAATACAAAACTATATTCACTCAGCCAGTAATTCTACTCATAGAGTAGAGCCTAGACTACAGCACAGCTGCGTCTATATGAACGTCTTCAGTTGGTAGACGCATAGGTCTGAGAAACATGGATATTGGAGACGTATCCGTCGATTTTCTTTAATTTATCGACGAAATTGAAAAAAGAGATGCCATTTGATTGTTATTAATTTTCAGTCTTGTAGTGCAGTTTAGTAGCAGTAGAACAGTTGTGAAAGAGTTCGTCCAGTAGGGCTAGCACGAGCAAGCGCGACTTGCGCGAGAGCGACATAATGCGCGAGATGTCTATACGACAATAGCAGTATCTCGCGCTTTATGTCGCTCTCGCGCTAGTCGCGCCCTACAGGGAAGTACTGACACCTTACCTACATATGTCTGCATTATGTCTTGTCAACTTAACTGTCTGGGTGACAGGCGAGTTGGCAGTGCCCCGCAGATATTTGCGACTTAAAGCTCTGTGTAGTACTGCGACTGCTATGGATAGGCGTATCGCTTACAACCAGGCGCACGACTTGTTCGTCCCGTCACTTGGTACTGATTCTGGTTCACCGCACATATAAATGTCATTCGGTATTTTGGATCATCGTGCAAATCGTCAATAACCACTAACAACGCGTGTTACTTGACTACATGATTTTATTCTTAAAACCGCATAAAAAATGCATTTTCCGCTAATAAAAACTAAAGGACTTCTTTGAGTTTCTAACACTTCCTAGACTTTTGGAATATTGGCGTTTTTATTACGTACGCTATAATATGTGTAATAATATATTTCTTTGTCTCGTCTTATCTGAAATTGAGCTATGTTTGATTTTATTAAACCCTGACGCCAAAGTGGAAAGTTACAAGTTTTGAAGCCTTTGTTTGTGTATGTTTGTCTCTAGCATTGTAGCTCCTAAACAGGTGACAGGCCTCAAGCCGTTTTTTTAAGGCTAATTTAATCGGGATGGTTCCTAACTATGTTTGTTGAACATCTGTTCAGCAGTTTAAAGATCATCAGCTTTTTTTCCCAGTCAGTGTAGGGATCCCATTTCAATCATGAAATGAATATTTGTTTTAGGCTCGATTTATAGCCGCGGAATGGAATGGAACGGAAGCGCAATTTCGCCTCGCAGCGAGAAGGCGCGCACGGTTGCGGGAATGCTCAAGTATTCGTGAGGTTTCTCGCGGCTGCGCCCTGAGGCTCTAATATTTCGTCGATGTTTGCCGTCACACTGCGCCTGTCTTCGCGCCACTTCCCGCGGATTCGCCAGGCGTCGCCAAGGCAGCTGCGGAAATTCCCTCGAATGCGCGAGCATTACCGAGCACGCGCGAGAAATCGCCGGAAGACGCGCGACTTGTTTTTTTGGCTCGTATCTAGTTTGTACGTTACGCAATTGACATAATGTTCATTTTGCTATGTACAATTTCGTTGCAAATATTAGCTTCCATTCCGTTCCGCCGCAATGTAAATTGAGCTTTAGTTCCACTTGCCCGATGGACTTGATATTTGCAAAATTTCTGCGTCGACAATGATATCCTGAAGTCTCAAGAAGGAAGCAAAGATTTATTTGGAAGAATTATCAAAAATTGGCAACCCAATGGTATTGCCCATGGCCAAAATCTGGACGCCCTATAGTGCCAAGGAATAATAAGAAAAAAGAGAAGATTATACTACGGAAATCCGATAGCATTATAGTGATATGGTAACCTTTATCTGAAATTGAAACCTGGATAGTGTGCAGGCTACACAACTCATGAACAACTTACAGCAGAGCTGTCGTGTTTGGGCTCAATAAAACTTTTTGGAGTACGTGGTCATCGAAGGTATTTTTAAGTAATAAATGTTAGATAACATCGTCACCTTCATCATATCACAGCCTGATCTCATCCACTGCTGAATGTAGGCCTCCCAAGTTTTTGGGCCACTCCCCTCGGTCCTGCGCTAGTATCATCCAGGTTCGCCCCGCGACGCTTGCGATGTCGTCTGCCCATTTCGTCTCTGGATGCCCGACATTTCTGTACCGAACGCGTTCCCATCAAGTGTTAAAGGTTCTAGGTGTTCCCAGTAGATCGTGACGACAATTTATCAGTTTACGACAGCCGCCTTGTCGTTTGCACGACAAATTCATTTGAAGTTGCGATTATATGTCGTCACATTTTTATCGTGACGTTTTATTTACGGCTGTCGTTCTAGCTCTTCCCATTGTCACGACAGTCAGTCGTTGTATCGTCAAAAAAGACGTGAACGACAGTTAATCGTGTTGTACTATATGTGAACAACGGCGTCACGACATATTGGGAACGCGCCCTTACTCCATCGGATCGCAAGCAGTCGCTACTATTCTTTTTGCACATAGATATATTATAGTCATTTTAGCATATTGACCGGGTCCGCGCTAAAAAGTGTCCGAACTTATAGTGCGTTAAAATCGTATACAGAGCGTCATTCACGCTTTAGTCTTCGTTTGTTCGACTGACAGCCAAGCAATCAAAATTAGACAGTACTGCGATGACATTACAATTTAAATTCAACGTTTTAGCTTTTTCATATTCCTTTACATGTTTTTCGTGGATTTTGTATTAGACCCGTCGTCCATTTATTTGTAAGTCAATGTTTTAGCAGTTTAGTTTTAGATTGAAATTCTAAATTTAAATAGTCTTGTTGTTGGCGCCTTTTTTTTGCTGTCATTGTTTGTTTGTTTTTCAGCCATTCATTGTCTAAATAAACTGTAAGTACATTTCCTTTCTTCTTTCTCACGCTTTAATAGCACCTGAATCCCATTGATACAGTCCGTTACACCATCTTGTCTAAGTGCCACGTGTCCTGCCCAGTTCCACTTTAGTTCCGTTATGCGATTCCCATCATACGTCTTGTAAAAAATTCAAATATGTGAATTAATGATAAAACAAAATGTCATTTAAACCATAGCATGCTACCCACTACGTCTGAAAACGGAACATATAATATTCATTACAGAACAACAATAGTGCGTGGAAGGACCTGTGTGCCACGTGGCACTGATTTTCTGCCTGGCCTTGTTGACTCATTTGGTTTTCTAAACACAATCCAAATTACTTGCACCACCACCATGACAATATGCATCGAGTAGCCTTGCATTTGTCGTGTTAGAAATGGTCGATGTATTCTTTATTTCCAATTTTTATTTGTTGAGGATAAGTAACCTTGAAATACGTTACTACAAACATTTATCGAATATTTGTAACCCAAAAATATCAACAATTTTCGTTATCATAATTACGAAAAAATCATCGCGTGTAGTAGCCAGTCCTCAGTTTGGATCGCGGCTTATCTCGGTCGTTAATTTGTGACATAACCACGACATAACTTATCATTATTACTTGCTTACAATTCGATATCGAATAAGATAAACATGTGGCGATGTGTTGCCGAAACAATGTTTTAAGTCAATGGTCATATCTATCACTTCTTAAGTAAATGTGAGAGCAATCAGTTGAACTACGAACGATAAATAACGTCATGCACATCCGCATTTTAGAGAGGTTACACACGGCGATTTTAGCAATGCGTCTGTTGCGATTCAATCGCGGTGCGGTACACCGCTACCGCTTACTATAGTCCATTTGTTTAGGTACTTAACTAAATGTAAACAATCTTGATACATCTTTTTATTGAAATACATGCTTTACAAATCAATAGGTATAAAAATAGGCATGCAATTTCATATGAAGCTAAGTATTTGTATTTTGTATTTGAAGGCAAGGGAAAATCATTTTATAAATGTATATTTCATTAAATAGACATCTCAAGATTGTTTACATTTATTTAAGTACCTAAACAGATGGACTATAGTCGCTAATCGTTTACAGACACGCGCGACTCTAGCAGCGATGCAAACGCTCAATTCTCGTCTCAATTAGATAGATCTCGTTAGTCGTCTCAATTAGACTATTTCTTTTTTTTTAATGTATATTAAATTAAATAGGACTTTATTCATCAAACGCATACACACACACACACACACATACATCGAAAATCACACGATATTTGTACTCATAAATTATGAACTATGAGTGTTGAAAAGGACGAAGCCTCAGCATAGTCCTGTGTTTCAGTCTCCGCCTGTGTTCTCTGTCGGAACATAATTACAGGCACATGAGACTTGTCAACTTAGTCTCAGGGTGACGTACGCAGTGGCGGTGCCCCTAAGATCTTTGCGATTTTAAGCTCTGAGTAGCACTGCAGCTGTTATAGACAAGCGTGAAAGGGTTGTAACCCTAACTAGCCGTGAACAGGTTCACGGCAATGAAACGGAAAACTTCCGATCCACAAAATTTATTAAAGAAGTAAAGTTAAAAGAAAGGGCTAACGATAAGTGCTGTATCGAGCAAAACCGCTTTATTACTATTACTAATAGGTTGGATTCATTTAACGACCCAGCAGCTGATTGTGGTCATCACTTCTCGCAGCCAAGACCAACCAAATTCAATAACCGTGAGGCTTTCTTAAGAAATTACGTTTTCAAGTATACATTTATGGAATAAATGATTTTTTGATTTAGATTTTTGACTGAACAACAGACCGAGTTGTGTGTGTATATGTGTTTGTTGTATTGAGTTATTCTCTTGAGTTTAAAAGAGCTTTTTTAAAAGAGCGTCAGCGCACCAGTGACAAACTTACGAAACTTTTGCGCATCAAAAGTATTATAATGTACGTTCATTCGTGATAAATAGAACGATACAGTGAGCAACAAGTATAATATCATTGGAACGATATAACTACGTATTTCTCTAGTTATTCACGTTAAGCTGATAATAGAACAGACCTACCTTGAGTGATCCGTACTGCGCTTTGTCAACCAATGTAAATTATGCATCTCTTTGGGCACGTACTACTGTTTCTGATTTACATTAGTCCAGTAGCTGGATATAGCCTTTTTATAGTCAACCTCACAGTCAAAGCTAAAGGAATTTTTTCGAGAAGCAGTTGCACATTCAAAAAAGTACACGATTGTCGCCACGCTAATGTTCTATCAGAATCTTTAACAATAGCTTTTAATTGAGTATCAATTTTTGTCATATACCTCTTCTAAGTGCATTCTACTTCGTAGGACTTATCATTAATAGGTCCTCGACCTCATAAGTATCCTCTGGATATTTTTTTTAATTAACCTCTTTATTTTAATTTAATTACCTCCTTCTAACTTGATGGACAGTGACGACGAGATCGACGATGTAGCATGTACACTTACATAAATATTTACACTTGCCTAGAAAAGGCCCAAGTTGTAGCGTTCGGGGAACAAGTCCGCAGGCAGGGAATACACTCCTTGGTCGTTCGCCATATAATTGTTGAAACGGAACGCTTCGTGGAATTCCTTGGAATATCCACAGGAGTGGAACACCAGCCTACGTCTAATCCTCAGATGATGGAAAGGGGAAGGCGGAATTATATCATGCAATTATATCGCACACTCTTCGTGATATATCCTGTAGAATACTGATAAGCTAGTAACTTTACGACGGTGTTCAACGCTGCAACTTCGTTTCTACTAAATCTACAGCGCTTCCTCTTCCGTCCCATGGTCAGTGGCGTAGCGTCATTTCTGCCGCCCGGGGCCAACCGCCAATTTGCAGCCCCCTCTATTTTCACGATTACAAAAGTAGTTCGTTCGGACAGGATTGACTCGAATGTGTTTTTATGTTAGCTTGCCTTCACCACCTTTGTGTTCTTCAGGGTATCGTTTTCTCAAAAAGTGGAATTTATTTTCTAATGTTAAGTAAAAAAAAAATAATTGTAACACGTTAGGGTTCGACCGCGCTCGTCGCCACTCCCATTGCTATGCCGCCCAGGGCCACGGCCCCCCTGCACCCCTCACGCTACGCCACGGCTTTCATTCTAAATCTAGTTACTGCTTCACAATACTCTATATCCAGGTCGTCGTGACAACAAAACTGTATCTAATTAGTAATGAATATTGTGCAAACAACCAACGATAGTGCCGAACAACCAGTGCGCTTCCAGCAGCCTCCTCATATCTCCTTCAGAATTTATGACGCCCGAACTGCCGGACTAGTTTAGTCCGGCAGTTCAGGTCCCTACTCGTGGGCATTACAACAGACTAAACTTGTTACTACTGATGCTGTTACTAAATCGCGATTTAGTTAAATTTAATTTAATTAAACTGCCTCCGTAGCCGAAGAAACCCGGGCCGCGAGAAATATTTGTATTTCCTACGTTTGTTTCTCTCGTGAGTTTGGGTGTAATTTGTGGCTGTCTATGTGTGTGTCCATGGCACACACATAGACAGCTATGCTGGGCTATGTTGAGTGTGCGCGTTATTATTATTATAGCTAATAAATAGTGACTTTTTGATTAACCAACACCGTTTACTACAGTTTTCGTGAACAGTTTTCGAAATTCAGTAAGCACTATACTCCTTTTTAGTGTTGACGCATCCTACATGTAATACCAACATTATGTCTTATTATAATAGTACATTGTGTATTAAGGGCGGTAAATAAGAAATTATGAACGAGAGTTATGTTTGTAATTTTTAACGCCCGTGCTACATACTATGTTTTTCATCACATTTGCGAAGAAATAGATATAACGATAATTTATTTCTTGTATGAATAAATCTCGCTTCACATCGTAACTTTTACGGATTTTGGAAATAGCGTGTTTCTTGTTTTTTTTTAAACAAATTACCGGCTATTCTTCCACAGATAATACAACTCGAACTAAAATGTTTTAAAAGGCACAGACGCATGCTGCCACAATGTATTAGATACAAAGTAAATAATTTCCAAATTGTAAAAGTACTGCAGATTTGGATTTGCAATTCAAAATGAGCAGAATTTTTAATATTTGCAATTCAAATTCTATATTCTATTAAAATAGAATTTGAAAATAGTTAAATTGCAAATGTTTAGTTCTTTTTATACTTGGAATTTATGCTAAATATACGTTCAAATTTTTCGAGCATAAAAACTTTCTTCTTCATCTTGACGTAAAAAATCTATAGGGCCGTAATGTAATGAAAGAAAGCCCGCGGGCATAATTTAACACATTACGGTCGACTTTGCCTGCGTGGTACACTGTTTACTAGCAAGTGTGATGAAAAATTAGTTATTCGATTGTCACTTGGAATCATACAAAAACCTAAGGGATCGACTCGACTACATTCTAAATAAATAAATATTCGATTCAATTGTTTATTGCATATTATGTTACAAATTTAAGATGGAACATTAATTGGTGGAATACACGTGACGCCCTCCAAGAGGACTGCAACATCAGGGGGTTAATTTCGTAAACCACACTATTTAATTATATTCATTTATTATTACATTACAATATATTGAAATAATATAAATGATCAATCTTTATTGTAAACAATCACTATAGAGACTAAAATAGATAAAAAAACAGACTAGTTATCATGTACAGCACTGCGAGCACGAACCAGATAAAGGTTCTGTTTATCTAAAAATCTTTTACGATTGGAAACTTTTTTGAAATGTTAAATAAATTGTCTGAAACATTGACTTACAATTATATGGACGTCGGGTCCGCGCTAAAAAG
>NW_020654077.1:0-13038 GCF_003589595.1 Hyposmocoma kahamanoa | reverse complement strand
TTGTTCACGTGGAAAGTTATTGTACTCAGTTTGGACCAAATTGTAAATCTAAATAAGTAATTATATCTTTACCTCTGTCTTTAATTAATAGTAATCATGGCTGAAAATTACACTAAGATTCAGGAAGACATTGCTACGAAAATATTTAAATCTAAATCAAATTTCAAAAAATCGCCAAAGGATAGACTAACTTTATCTTATATCGAAACTCGTTTGGAAACTTTAGAACGGCAGTGGAATGAATTCATTAGTAATCATCGAAAAATTGTATATGAGATAAGGCGCGAAGAACTAGAAAAAACTAGTTATTACATATCTGATGTTTACGATCAAACCGAAGAGATATATATCGAGTACAAATCGCTATTAAAAGACACATTGTTAAACCTGAAACCTAGTCTCAATCCAGACAAAGGGGATGAGAAGAAGGGTGGTGAACAAACTGCAGTAAAGCTGCCTAAGATCTCAGTGCCGAAATTCTCAGGCAAATATTCAGAATGGGTCAGTTTTCGTGACTTGTTTACCTCCCTTATTCATAACAATCCCAATGTAGATGATGTTCAGAAATTACATTACCTGAAAGGTTGTGTAATTGGTGAGGCAGAACAATTACTTCGACACATACCGGTTACTTCTGACAATTATAAGGTTTGTTGGGCACAGTTGGAGAGTCGTTACAATAACAAAAGGTATTTAGCTAACAATATTTTGAAAAAGTTGACTTCTCAAAAGGTCCTGGTATCTGAGTCAGCTAGTGCTATCAAACAATTGTTGGACACTACCAAGGAATGCCTACATGCATTAAAAAGTATCGGGGTAAACGTTAGTAGTTGGGACATTATTATAATACACCTCATTAGTCAAAAATTAGATCCAGAATCCCGTAAACAATGGGAGCAGAAAATTAGTGATTCCAACAGTGATTTACCTAATTTTAATCAATTTGGAGAATTTTTACAAGGTAGGTTTAGATCGTTGGAATATCTGGATACAAAGGTTCAAAAAATTGAAAAGACCAATTGTGCTCATGTTGCGACTACAATCATAACTTGCAGTTTTTGTACGGAAAATCACAAATTATATAATTGTAAGAAATTTGCTAAGGAAAATACTGACACGCGACGTAATTTCGTCCAAACGCACCATTTATGCTTCAACTGTCTCGGTTCAGATCATTCGGTATACCAGTGTACAATATCTACAAGGTGTCGTCTTTGTAAGAAAAAGCACCACACTCTACTTCATCCTAAAATCCCTAAATCAGTTCATGACATAAAGACTGATCAGCCTGTTGATAATAAGGTTGCGGCTAAGTCAACCCCACCGCAGACTCATATCGAGTCCCCAATTCCCCAAGTAGTTACTACTTGTTTTTCTAACACAATTGGACAAGTCTTATTGGCTACTGCTTTAGTAAAAGTAGTGTCACCCAAAACGAATTCTGCATTCGTTTTAAGATCGCTGCTTGATCAGGGATCTCAGGCTTCGTTTATTACGGAATCGGCTGTACAATTGCTGGGTCTCAAAAGGATACCAGGGACCAGTATAGTATCAGGTTTAGGCGGCGACCAATCGACTTTAGCTTCAAAGTCGTCGGTAGTTATAAAAATTCAGTCCCGTCTTGATCCAAGCTTTTCTATTACGGTTAAGGCTCATGTTTTAAGTAAACTGACAACTTTTCTACCAAGTAGTAAGGTTTTTGTTCAAGCTTTACCAACACTCCCGTCCATAGAATTAGCTGATCCATCGTTTGACACACCCAACAGAATAGATATTCTTTTAGGTGCTGAGGTATATAGCCAGATCTTGTTGGAAGGTTTGATCAGAGGTTCTTCCGGCTCTGTCGTTGCACAACACACAAGACTCGGTTGGATCTTATCTGGTAAAATACACAGCGAAAATCAAGAAATCAACCATGGCGAGACGTGTCTCAATGTAGTAAACCTACATTTAGCTCAATCAAATGAGAACGAGCTTCTCAAAAAGTTTTGGGAGCTAGAATCCGAACCATCCTTTGATAGGACTAAACACTTAACTCTAGAAGAGAAAAGGTGTGAGGAACTTTTTGTTAAAACTACTAGACGCGATGAGTCTGGTAGGTACATCGTCAAACTACCCTTCAAAACGGAAAATCCACTTTGTCTACACGGTAATCTAAAGAATATCGCGCACAAGCGTTTTCTCATGTTAGAAAGACGTTTGTTGAGAACACCCAATCTCAAAACTGAGTATTCCAAGGTCTTGGAGGAGTACCTCAGTTCGGGCCATGCAGAAGTGGTAAAACCAAGTGAAGTGGTCAAAAAAGGAGTAGTATATCTACCACACCACGCCGTGGTTCGTCAAGATAAGTCTACTACAAAGGTTCGCATGGTGGTTGACGCGTCATGCACCGATTCTAATGGAATATCACTGAATAGTGAATTAATGGCGGGTCCTACTCTCCAACCAGAATTGCGACATTTGATAATGCGATGGCGGTGCTACCCGATCGCTCTTGTAGCCGACATTGTTAAAATGTATCGACAGATAAAAGTGGCTGATGAAGACGTAAATTTTCAACGTATATTTTGGCGTGAAAATCCAGATGTCGCATTACAACATCTTCGTTTCTTGCGAGTAACTTTTGGTACTTCCTCAGCCCCATTCCTTGCTGTTCGGTGTCTCCAGCAGCTAGTCAACGACGAGGGTTCTGAATTCCCATTAGCGGTCTCTAGAGTCCTTAATGAATTTTATATGGATGACTTGATGACCGGCTGTCATTCCATAGCTGAAGGATTAGAAATTTACGAGCAAATTACTGCTTTGTTGAATCGTGGAGGATTTCCACTTCAGAAGTGGTCAAGTAATAGCAAGGACTTACTGAAGGTAATCAAAAAGGAGGCAGATGATGTAAACCAGAATTTGGAACTAAAGACCGACGACGTTATAAAGATTCTCGGTCTGAAATGGAATAGAGAAGCTGACGAATTTCGTTTTACGGTCGATCTCCCTCCTTTGCAAGCTCCTGTAACAAAACGAAAGATGATCTCTGATATTGCTCGTCTCTACGATCCTTTGGGGTGGATAGCACCGGCTATCACCACAGCCAAAGTTTTTATTCAACAGGTGTGGCTATCCAGCGTCGATTGGGATAGTGAACTTCCGGATTCAATTCTTAAAAACTGGACGAATTTTCGAAACAATTTGAAAGCGCTCACGGAGTTTCGAGTACCTCGATGGATCCACTCCAAGAAAGACGACAAGGTATTTGAATTGCACGGGTTTTCAGACGCATCCAATGTGGCGTATGCAGCAGTCGTCTACGGGCGCATTATTGATGAACAAGGAAGAGTTCATGTACATTTGATCACCTCCAAAACCAGAGTGGCTCCAATCAAACAAGTGTCCATCCCACGCCTAGAGCTGTGTGGCGCGGTATTACTAGCCAAGCTTTTAAATGAAGTGGCAGATACTCTTCAAGTACCTAAGGGGAATTTACATGCATGGACCGACTCATCAATTGTGCTAGCCTGGCTAAGTAGTCATCCTAGCCGGTGGAAGACCTTCATCGCAAACAGGGTATCGGAGATCCTCACCATTACCGATAGAGATCAATGGTCTCACGTTGCCTCTAAGGAAAATCCTGCAGATCCTGCATCTCGAGGAACACAACCGTCGGAATGTGTTGAGAATTTGCTCTGGAATCAGGGTCCCGAGTGGCTGCATCTAGAAGAAATTAATTACGGAAAAAGCGAGTTGAAGGATACAAACCTGGAAGAGAGAAAACCTAAAATTATGATTCATGTTACTACAAGTAACGAAGAAAACGATGAGCTATTGTCTCGATTTTCGTCCTTAAGGAAACTTACCAGAGTGCTGTCGTTCTGCCGAAGGGTCCTGCGGTGGAAAAAATCTGAAAAAGACAAAACTGAAAATATTAATACACAGTTAACAGCAAAAGAAATCAACGATGCTTTACTTACCTGTATAAAAATGTGCCAAAAACAGAGTTTCCATGAAGACATTGATAATTTGCAGAATCGTAGAAAATTAAATAAGAAAAGCAAACTTACTTCTCTGAATCCATTCTTAGACGCAAATCAAATCCTCAGAGTTGGCGGAAGGTTACAAGGTGCTCAGGTCAATGAAGACATGAAACACCCGTTTATTCTCCCTCACAGGTCGCCGTTGACACAATTAGTGATTGACGAAGCACATAAGACTACGTTGCATGGAGGGCCTCAATTAATGCTTAACTATTTGAGAAGCCGGTATTGGATTATTGGTGCAAAGAGTCTCGTTCGTCGGTTTGTGCACAAATGTGTGACTTGCGTCCGCCACTATGCTCAAACGAGCCAACAAATGATGGGACAGTTGCCCATATCAAGGGTAACCGCACATAGACCTTTCCACAGATGTGGCGTAGACTATGCTGGCCCAATCAGCGTGCGCCTTTCAAAGGGTCGCGGTTATCACTCCACAAAGGGCTATATATGTCTGTTTGTGTGTATGGCCACAAAAGCCATACACCTCGAAATGGTCAGTGATATGACTGCACAAAGCTTTTTAGCTGCATTTAAAAGGTTTGTTGCACGAAGGGGTCATGTTGCAGATTTGTGGAGTGATAATGGCACTACCTTTGTGGGAGGCGCTAGGGAATTAAAGAAACTGTTGGATGCGGAAAGGTCTAGTGTTGTGGCTGAAATCGCGGATTGGATGTCTTCAAATGGTACTAATTGGCACTTCATCCCTCCCCATTCTCCAAACTTTGGAGGATTGTGGGAAGCGGGCGTGAAGTCAACCAAGCACCATCTCAAGCGGGTCATAGGCAATAGCACCCTCACATTTGAAGAAATGACAACAACCTTGTCACAAATTGAGGCGTGCTTAAATTCAAGGCCTATTTCTCAGTTATCTAATAATCCAGGCGATCCAAATCCTTTAACACCCGGACATTTCCTAGTAGGTGAGCCATTAGTGCTCGTACCCGACATTAATTATGAACATGCCAACATTAGCAATCTCAAAAGGTGGCATCTTACTCAACGTATGGTCCAGGATTTTTGGCGTAGATGGTCTCATGAATATTTGACGCAGCTGCAGCACAGATATAAATGGTCAGACCAAATCCCAGAACCTGAAGTTGGAAGTGTTGTGCTTGTTAAAGAAGACGACCTCCCACCTGCCCGGTGGCTTTTTGGTATTATTACTGAAAAACATCCCGGTTTGGACAAATTAACGCGAGTAGTCACAATTAAATATAAAGGTAACTTTATTAAGCGACCTGTGTCGAAGTTAATCGTTTTGCCTTTAGATAGCGAGTGATTTAACGAACACTATAATTTACTAGTACTTACAATTAAATGTAATTTTAAGGTGTAACTAAGTCGTAAGCTTATTTTGCATTGTTGTTATCTTTGCACATTACACAATTTATTGTATTTTAATTTAGAAGTTAGTTTGTTCCTTTAGTTGAGCAAAATTTTTCGTTTACATTTATAAAGTAGATTTTTTTTCTGTTTCTGTTTATGCTTGTATTATTTCCGTTTATGTACTTGGTCCATGGCGGGCGGAATGTTAATACTTCTATTAACATTATACATAAATTTAGTTTAGGTAAGACGCCGCTAGATGGCGTTGAACCTTTTATGCAATTTTCTAAAACGCGCTATTGAGTTGTTCACGGAAACTGTATAAATGTGGAGTGATTTACAAATAAAGACGTATTATTGGAACATAC
This sequence comes from Hyposmocoma kahamanoa, assembly GCF_003589595.1. NCBI lineage: Eukaryota > Metazoa > Arthropoda > Insecta > Lepidoptera > Cosmopterigidae > Hyposmocoma > Hyposmocoma kahamanoa. The sequence continues at coordinate 7,319 of NW_020654077.1, read as the reverse complement.
AGGCTGTTTCATTTTGGGTATTTTTGGGACGCTATACAGTTTCACTATAGTTTTAAACCTCGTGAAAGGCAAATTTTGTATATCAACCGGAATCTTGTTATAGAAGCGTATACATTGCCCCTTAAATTATTTTTGACTTTGTGAAGATGACTATCAAGAAAAGCTTGCCTTTGTCTTTGTCTGAAAACCTATTATTAGAATAATTATCACACTTACATTATTATTTGTTTGGTCTAATCATATTTGTTATACTTACTGTTTTCCATATAATTTGGATTGCTGAAAATTCGTTTCGACAAAATTGTTATTCTTAGATAAAATTGTACCGCCATACAATATTAAATTGTACCACCATACAATTTTACCGTACAGCTCCAAAATTCTGGACTGTACTTTGCTGGTGCACAGCAAGTCCATTTACGTGATTTTCGTCATACCATTGTGCTATATTTTGCTGTCATCTGAAATGCAATTTAAAAACAAAGGGTTTAGGTGAGGTTAGTATATGAAAAGTCCGCACTAGCCGAGCGAGCGAAGCAAGCCTGCCGCGGAAGCGGCCGGCGAGTGCTAGAGCCGAATTTGTTTGCATTACCTAAGCGGTACAACCCCCTTCTCTTAGGTTTAGGTTAGGTTTGTATATGAAAAAGCAGCACGATCCGCACAAGCGAAGCGATCGACTACAACTCGATCAAATTAACTTGCATCGCGTTTACCATATATTCTAAAGATACGAGGTGCCTTAATTTGACGAGTGTATAGTGCGACACGTTCTAATACTTTTAATTTCTGTAATAAAAAATAATATAGCAGAAATGTATCAAGGATATTGTTTCTTTGTAAAATAAAAGTATTCAATTAGGTACGTTGCTCAAACGGTTTGTTGGGGAAATAAAAATTGGGAAAAGAATGACTTGTCAATATGTCGAAATAGTGAAACATTAAATGGTGTAATGAAAAAAACCGTAACGTGTTTTCGGACAAATGTAACAAAATCTATATAATAAAAACCTAAAGGTTTTCGAAGAAAGCAGCCTGTTTTCAATGTACCTTTGTGTTGAAACGTTTCATTAATATTATAATAACGTTTATTTATTAAGAGTCGGTACTACCTCAGCCCGAATTCAATTTTTTCCCATGCTTTTGTTTATTTAAATGTAAGTGTGCATTTGACCTCCTTCTCACCTGATGGAAAGTGACGATGACGTCGACGATGAACCATGCACACCTAAATAATATCTATTCACTCTCGCGAATCTTTGGAATATCCACAACATAGGGGGGAAGCCGGGCCTACGCCTAGTACCCCGACGATGGAAAGGCGAAGGCGAAATTAAATCGTGTAATTCCATCGCACCCTCTCCGTGATATATCCTGTAAAATACCGATAAGCAGGCAACTTGGTATTGAACTTTGTTCGACATTGCTTTGGTCGACCGGCAGGACCACTGGCTTCTTTTCAGAATTTATTTTTTTGCAAACGTAATTAAAACTATTTGAAAAATGTATTTTTTTAAATTTAATCATAAATAAATTGTACAGAAAAAAAACAAAAACACATTTAGTAACAAGAAAAATACAAACAAAAGGTACTGCTTATTTCTAACAGAAATTTCTTTTTGCAGACCTAAATACAGGAGACGATAATTACAATTATAATAAATCATATACTATTACGCATTGACTTACAAATAAATGGACGACGGGTCTAATACAAAAACCACGAAAAAAATGTCCCAAGTCAACCTATTCGAAATTTAAATTGTTATGTCATCGCAGTATCGCGCTGTCCGTAGAACAAATGAAGACTAAAGCGGAGTGTCGCGCTCTGTATACGATTTTAGCGCCTTACAAGTGCGGACACTTTTTAGCGCGGACTCGACGTCCATATAATTGTAAGTCAATGCTATTACGTGTTAATTTAGTTCAGTTGATATAAAAAAAATCATTGGGTATATGTAAAGTACCTATTGAATGCAGCGGTTGTCTTGTTTTCAAAATTTTATTTAAAAAACTAAACATCTTACCTCTCCCCTGTATGTATATCAGAGACATCTGTGTGTTTGTTAAGACTAATCCTAAACATTTTAAAATACGTGGCGAAATATTTCAAAGACAAACACGGCCTAAAATTATGAATCAATTATATCAACCTCGTTGCCATAAAATAATTTATACAAATAACTGCTACAACATGTGCATTAAGATTTTTAATAATTTACCAAGTGTTTTTTCAAGTTTAAACTACAATTGACAAGATGGCTTTATGACACATTGCTTCTATAGTAATAAGGAATACTTTGAATTTGGAAATATTTGACATTTTAATTAACTTCATTGCCTGTACCAATAAATTCCAATATATTTGCACACCTGCTTGCAGGTTGAATACATTGTACCAATTTAATCTAAGACCTGTATATTTACTGTATTCTGGCTAATAAACATTAATCTAATCTAAGTTTGAGTTTTTTCTATCGTAAAAATTTTTAGGAATAGTGTTTTGACACTATATACTAATATGCTTAGAATAATAACGCATAGAATGATAGTTTCATATCAAACGAACTGTCACAAGTGAGACAAAAATCAAATTCATGTAGGCTAGTTTTAGTAGTAGGTTAATGTTCGGTTTTAGTGAATATTTATATAAAAATACAAGTTGAAACGCGTCACTTCCTTGTGGAATGTGATGTTAGTATCTATTTTATGTTTGTCTGACGTATTTTTACACTCATTTACCGCACATTTCGTCATTTTTAGCTAAAATTCTGGAGCTGTTCGCGGTGCAAGTTGACCTTGAGCACTGAAGGCCCGCCCGCTCGTGTAGGCCCATTGGGCGCGCCTCAATTTGCTTCACGTAGCGTGTGCGGACTAGGTTTCTATGCGTTATTATTCTAAGCTAATATATATATACTAATCAGTGTGTATACTCAATTTTACTATATATTTTTTCCAAAGTGATTGTCAACACTTCACTGTTGTGCGGAATCAACTAAAACCATTTGAGGTTGCATCGACCCTTGAATAAGTCTTTTTTTTTTTCTAATTTTTTTTGTAAATGTGTTCCGTTTACTCTATAAATCTGTTTATATGGCGTATTTTTACCGCGCAGACGACACGCGTCAATGCGATTTAAATGAGTTTATACTTTGCGATGTTGTTGTTGTTGAAATGATTACACGTGGTACAAATGACCTTCGAATGCGTTTCTGTACGACGTGTGCATAAAGCAACGCGCTTTTCCGCTTTCAAGTAACAAACTTTTTTTATTAACATATTTGTATCATTTCCTTGCATTTATTGAGGAAAAACTCTATATAAACCACGGTGGGAAATGTTATTGCTTCACTCGTATTGTAGGAGTGCTGACAATACACATCCAATAATTCCCTACTTCTTGGATATTAGGAATAATTCTATATTCTTACGTATTGCTATTTTTGGCACAGGCGTCGGGCGATGTCTTCGCTTCTTACTTGAAGTGGCTGATGTCGATATTTAATGATATAATAATAATTTCTATATTAAAACACCATTGGTCCGTTTGTTGTTAATACATCAAAAACTTACTTACAAACTATGTTAATGTAGTAATTAAGTAGATGGTTGATTATTTCATGGTGATTAATTAGGTAGATGTTTCAGGTGAGCACTTAAATGAAAGACAAGTTTACTCGTTCACGTTTGGATGTATATTAAAACAAAAACAAAGGTTACATGATTGGATGAATAATAGAGCACCATATTAAGAAGTGCTTAGTCCAATTAATTGAGAGGTAGGTATCACTACATCACATTAATTCAAAAATAATTTTAAGCTAAAAAGCACATTTATTTAAAAGTTTTAATGGGCGTACCCCAGCATACAATTAAAATGCCTAAGCCTAGGTTTTACAGATTTTTATTAAAAAGTTTCAGAAGAGAGCTATTCCTAGTCAACTGCAGTAAGGTTCCAGCTGCAATGCCAATCAGAAGTTTAAATCGCAAAGATCTGGCACTGCCACTGCTCTCGTCACTCTGCCTGTCTCGCGTGCCTGTAATTTTAACACATTACCGTTAGTAGCAGAAATTGGAGAGTGATTGCGAAGCCTTAAGGCAACAGGTGGTTGGTTAGTTAATTGAAGGACAAATACTTCAAATATTATTAACAACTTTAGTAGCAGTTTGGCAGGCCGAGGTTTAAATGAGTCGTTCAACTTTTCACTATCAAATATAATGTATAATACATTGACTTACAATTATATGGACGTCGGGTCCGCGCTAAAAAGTGTCCGAACTTATATGGCATTAAAATCGTATACAGAGCGTCATTCACCCTCTAGTCTTCGTTTGTTCGACTGACAGCGAAGCAAGCAAAATTAGACAGTACTGCGATGACATTACAATTTAAATGCAACGTTTTAGCTTTTTCATATTCCTTGACATGTCACTACGTTTAAATAGGTTTACTTGGGACATTTTTTTCGTGGTTTTTGTATTAGACCCGTCGTCGTAAGTCAATGGTATAATAAGAAATATGTCACTGCGAGAAATTCAATTTAATTTAATTATAATAATATAACTACATAAACTAACATAACTCAAGATTTATTTATTATTTATTAATTTTATTATAATTACTTTTTATCCTTTTTTTTGTCATTAAAGTATAATAAATACACTGTGTCTGTCACAATTCCTAGTCATTAGTAGTAGTAGGGCTCCAGCGCAGAACTCGCCAGTATATGACTTGCAGCATACAAAGTTTTCGTGATTTTTATATTTACACACGTGTTAAAACTTATATTAAAACATGATAATAATAAATTTAACACGTTTGTTTGTAATATTGTCAAACCATTAAGATAATTCAATTATGATTTCTTAAATTCTATAAAAACAAAATATTGCTGTTGGTAAGCGACACGCCTATTCATAACAGTTGCAGTGCCACTTATAGCTTTAAATCGCAAATATCTTAAGGTCACTGTCACTGCATCCGTCACCCTGAGACATAAGTTGACAAGTTCCATGTGGCTGTTACCCTTTCAAACCGAACGCACTAATGCTCACTTTACTGCTTGACGGTAGAAATAGGTAAGATGGCAGTACTTCTACTCTCTAGCTCTCTTCTTCGAGCTCTATTGCTATAAAATACGTACCTTGAAGTTAAGGTAATAAATACACTCTGCCGATTCCAATATACAAAAGACGGAAATTACCTAACAGATTAAAGGTTCCTGTAATAGTAAAAAGCAGAGGAAGTTTTAGTCCGCAAGTGACCAGTGGTGTTGGTCATATAACCTGGTCCCCATTGGTTCTTCATACTGTGCAAAATAAGCAGATTGTTTGCTTAGTATGGTTATAATAGAGTTCTTTTTTGGTTTCCAAGACTGAATGTTGTTTCGAAACGTTCTAGTCATACTTTTACGGATCTCTTGTAATTTTATACAAAATGCAAAATACTTTTATTATTGTAATTAAACCTTAATTGAATGTCAGGATGTTCCACCATCTTGATAAACAATTATTGTTTGTGAAATTACTCCTCTAGTTTGTTATAATTGTTAATATTGAAAAAATATCCTTCTATCCGGTTTGACTCGAACCAACGTCTTCCAATAAACTGTGACTAAGACACGGAATGAACTAGCGGAGGATCTTACGAATTTTTTCTATGTGTTGTTGTAGATCATCGTTTTTGGTTCTTAACGACTACTTTACCGCAGCGCCATCTGTGCAGAATCTATGAAAGCTTTTCTTCAGTCAACCAGCGAGTTCTTAGGTTTCGATTGTTACACAGTTTGTTTGAAAAAATAAACATACGCGATTTAAATCCGGAAAAATAGTTTTATTTTCTATATGTTGCGCAAGTTCTATCCCATATGTCCGTACTTTCTCGGAACTTTGTAAATATGCTGTGGTCGAAGTTACTGAATAGCGTGTTGGTAACGTAGATGGATTTAAAGTTTATATTTAGAGGCGTGCGTGTAAACAGACATCTGGTTTCTCAGTAAATAAGCATTCAAGATTAAGCTCGTGTTTCTGAGATATACTCCCACGTGTTTCAAGAGTCTAGAGACACGAGTGTGGTTATTTGAAACAGTAACAAAGTTTATTATTATATATTAGGTAATAGTTAACGAAAGATGGAAAAGAAAGATTCTATGATAGAACACATATTTTACCTGACTAGGCATGCAAAACTTTAATTGAATTTAATTAAATTATAATATTGTAATTGGGCATTCCCAAGGAATAATCAATCAATTAATAACAACAAAATAATAACTATCAATGTCTCGCTATTAAATATTATACATCATTATTACATTATAGATACATAATTTCATTATAGGCCATTTCATGTCAACATTTTAATAAATCAACAAGAAATAATCAGTCAATTAATAACAACAAAATAATAAGTATCAATGTCAAACTATTACATATTTATACAACATTGTTACATTATGCACACATTATAATTTTACCCAAATTTAATTAGATTATAATGTTGTCATTGGACATTCACAAGGAATAATCAATCAATTAATACCTACAAAATTATTGAATATTATACATCATTATTACATTATATATACATACATATTAAGCACTAATTTCAAGCCAAGATTTATTTAAAAAATCAGTTTGTAATAATTTTTGTCTCTAAGCCTATTCACTATTCACTAAGTCTATTTATGAGCAAATATGGTAACGTTTTAATGGTATAATTATTAATACACAGATCGAAACACTCAGAAAAAAATCCTTCGAACCGACGTCTTCTAGCATACCGTGCCAGCAACCAGCCTCGGGTAGAGATGTCGCTATTCACTGTATTGAAATTTTTATTGAATTGATTTTCAATTATTTTTTATGTGAAATTACTAGTTTGTTACAATTATTAATAAGAAGATCGAACACTTTTCGGGAAGCAGATGCGTATGCGTATTCCATTTCTTCACCGGACGCATTAGGAAGGAGGAAGCAAAACGCTTTGTGTGAATAGATGGTATATCAACGACATATGGCTGGAGTATTCCCGACTTTTGAGTGGAAAGAGGACCATGTTTGCCTACCAGGCGTAAGGTTTTCACTGATTATTGCCCAGGGTTATGAATAGTATGTCTTTTACGTACTCCTTTTTTATGAGATAAAAAAGCTGTGATGAAATAATCTCAGTACAGAGTACTAAAAAAACCGAGCTCAAAAGTACGTGGAATTACGTCTATTTGCTAAGTTTGATTGAGTTAAGGAACGACCACCAACATGGCCAGATTCCATAGGTAACGACACAGGAAAAAACTTAAGTACACTACGACGCCAGACGAAGA
>NW_020654076.1:0-16848 GCF_003589595.1 Hyposmocoma kahamanoa | reverse complement strand
AGAACCTATTGCAATAAAACGGCAATTTCATACTTTAACCCCTAATACATTGTATTTTTACAAATAACCCTCTATATATATATTATTAAATATGCACTTCATTTTGTCAAGTCAGTTAAAAATAGACCTATCCAAACAGCCTAACAAGCGAGTGAAAGTGATAAGTAATAATGACAAGGCCTACTTTTACCAGCTCATACTTTCCCACCCTGTATAGCACACAATAGCTGGGAACATTCCGTATGTGTTACATATTATGGTTCACAAAAAAGTAGTAATGTTTGCTACCTTATTGTCGTAATGTAACGTACTAAATAACCACCAGCTAATTTTCTAGAAACCAATGGTCATTGTAATTCAATTCAGAAGCCACTGAGATTGTTTTGCATCGTGATAATATTTGTTATTCTGCTAAAATCTAAATTCAATGGCTATGAAGTCTTAAGAGAGTATCGGCGGAATGGCAAAGATGGTATTTTTTATATGCTTTTTTATTATTTTTGCTGTTTTTGTTTCATGTTATTTTTGATGTACTGATTGCCAGTGAATGTGCGTTGTGAATTATAAAGTTGAGTACACAATTATATTTTGGATAATAATATATTTTTTTGAGTATTTATCAAATGGTCTCTATTGCGATTTCAATATTTTAGAAATGGTACTGACACTGGCATAATTTTTTTTGCCACAATTTTTATATTATTCTTATAAAACTGACGCTGGCACAAACCTAGTGGCCGCCATAAAGTAAATAATAATAAATATATGTATGTTTTTGCGCTTGCGTTTCTCCTATATTTGTGCTCATTTCTGTCGCCTTCTCCACACCATTCTCATACAGTCCACATCGTCTACTACAACTACCAGGGAAATTACTATGCACATCTTAATTTTTATCTCGTTTAATAGCAATTTAGTCTCGTAATTAAACATTAATAATATTAGTAAACTATTCACAGTACCAAAGACGTGCGAAGACTCGCCATTGAAAAGCAGAATACCAAGGCGTTGGAACTTATCTCGTCATATCTTAACGGTAGAATTCAGAAAGTAGACATAAATTGAGGAACTTCTTTGGGATCTGCGGTAAAAATGGGTATACCGCAAGGCTCAATACTTGGACATTTCTTGTTTCTCATTTATATTAATGATCTACCAATCTTTGCCTTTGATTTTTAAAACAGACAGACATAACGTTAAGTATAGCAATATTAATGATACCCTTTCAATATTAGCAATTTATTGCTTAATGCCAACAAGACAAATGTATTTTCTTTATTATTAAATTTTTATTCAATTATTTTTTATATTTTATTATTCAATTTGAATTACCTAAAGTAAAATCGACTAGCCCAATCACAGAAATAAATAGAGAAAAGTTACACCTCGTTAATAAAGCTGTCTTTTTGGGAGTGACGTTAGATAGTAAAATCCAACGGTTTCCACATATATCTTCCTTGGCCAGCTGATTAAGCTCTGCTGCATACGCAGTCCGTAGAATACGTGAACGTACCGATGTTGCTACTGCTAGACTAGTTTACTTTAGTTACTTCCATAGTATAACGTTCTACGGGATTCTCATGTGGGGTAAAGCGGCAGATATACAAACCATATTTGTGTTGCAAAAACGAGCGATTCGTTCTGTGTATCGTTTAGATTCTCGGGTTTCTCTCAGAGAAAAATTTAAGGAGACTGGTAACATGACTGTGGCAATCCCTAGAGTTTCTTGTTCGTTCTTCTCAGGGAGGTCAGCGTAGTGAACGAGCAGTAGCTTAAAAAATGACGTTTTCAAGTGTAAAAATTTTACCAATGGAATGAATGATGAGTAGGTCAATTAATCTTACTTTCAGACGTCAAAACCGCTCGATTGGTTTACTTCAGCTACTTTCACAGTCTAATAACAATATGGCATTTTGCTTTGGGGTAATATGTTGGGTGCGGAGGGCAATTGACAATCTGGGCCCCAGAGTATCTTTGAGAGAGGAGTTTAAGGAAATTAACATTCTTACACTAGCGTCACAGTACATTTACGAAAATGAATTATGTTAAGAGATATAGTAAAATCTTTATGAAAAATAGTTACAGACATAACATTAATGCGAGGAATAAAAAAAACTAGCTGTTCTTGATAGTCGTCTTCACAAAGTCACAAAATCATTTAAGGGGCAATGTATACGCTTCTATAACAAGATTCCGTTTGATATACAAAATTTGTCATTCACGAGGTTTAAAACTATAGTGAAACAAAAACTTTATACTAAATGTTACTACACAACTTCTGTGTACTTGGATGACAAAAATCCGTAGTAGTAACCCGTTTAGCTAATGGAGTTAGTCTCGATCTCGAATGTTTGAAAAATGGGGCACTAAAGGTATGGTCCCATACAAAAAATACACATTTTATTTTTTCCTACTAAACTATTATATTTACGGCATGTGATATGACAATATTTAATTAGGACAATAGGATCTCACGATTGGATTTTATTTTAGAGAGGCAATGTAAAAAAAAATCCAATATTCGCAATATCGCAGATCCGACCCGCTGTGCGTCGCAAAGCTAAGATAAATATAATGTACCTGCTTGTCCCCAATTACGTAAATTTTTAATGTTCTTAAGTAATTTCCCCAATTCCGAAAAGGTCCTGGGACCTAAAAAATATTGTCGTAAGGCAGTCTCCATTTTCTGTCTATATTCCTCGAAGTTTAGGTAAAAAAACTCTACCTATTCCGATATCTGGTAATAATGCTTACCAATGACATAAAGATTATTTTGATTTTGATTTTAGATCTTAGCTTTTGAACAAACTCTTCAAGATGATTTCACAGTCCATGACACCACCTGGAGTGGCAAATTGACTTCAACCAAAATTCTATGCATGCGTACAGAGTTACAACCACATACTACTTCAATATCAAATATTTTGGTTTAATTCGTACACCAAAGCCTTGATTTTTATAAACTTGTGAGCCGAGTAGTCTTTTATAGAACATGTAATTTGTCACATCCTATAAAAGACTTTCTTCAGTCACGGAACAAAAGGTGTTGTTTATGACGTTAGTAATCTAGCCCTGCAACGTAGTATTTTTAAACAACCCTGTATATAATGTGAGAGTCAAAAACATAATCAACACTGTTTCACACAATTTCCGTAGACTTACAGGGTTGATTTTGGTCTTTATATGGGGGATTGTAAACCCGTTAGGGACTTAACAACAGTGCAGTGTGCATTGTTCGTAAATGGACGAAGTCATGGATTTACTTACTGTGATACAGTCTAAGGCCCCTGTTTATATAACAAAACATGAAAGACGATCCAGCGCGTCCAAAATGGCCACTCATTTCTGTCAATCTATCCCTAGGCGAGCACATGTCATTCCATATCTCAGCAAAAAAATATGTTAAAAATGTATGTCAAAAGACAAATACATCTTACCTGCTTTATACACAATATTGTAACAAAAAACAAACTAAAAACCTATTCAATAAACTTACATGGATTAAAGACATTCAACAAAAGAATGTATGTAGTAGAACTGCAAATGTTTTGGCAATCCCTAAGCACAAAACAATGGGGTTCAGAGGCTGTTTTAAATATGTTGCCTTGAAGATTTGGAATAATCAACCACCACCATTATGTAACAGACAGTCCATAATAGTTAAACATAAACTGAAAACAGTAATGCTGGCCAAACAGAAAGTGTGGTGACTTGTCTTTTTGTGGCACTATTGCCACAAATATGTCTACACATATTCACTAATTTTAAATCTTTTATTCAGATGTACAATTTCACAGAAAATTATTGGTTCGGTTTGGTATGAGTAAAATGTTAATTTTTAATTTTTATTTTTAATAATTCAGATTTTTATTTAATATCATGCAATGGTACGTTTTTGAGATGTTTATTTTTTTTTAATTTTTATTTTAATAGTTAATATTGTAATAGATTACCTAGTTGTCTAAGTTAACAGAACAGGCCCAAAATGAAAAAATGAAATTTACTAAAGTCGGGGCAGGCTGGAAACCAGTGCTGAGTGAAGTTGCTCGGTGAATGCTGAGACTGTCCCCCACACACAAATCATTGGTTTATATATATATTCTGTAGATGATCTTGTTTCCTCTTATTGTGTATTTTATGTGTGTGGAAATAAATGCCTTAATTGCATGGATAATACATTTTAGTCAGTCGAGGATATCCAAGTAAGTTTTACGCGTTGAACTGTTAGGGGCCTTAAATTAACAGACTTGGGCCCTGGTTTCAAACTAAAAAATTTCTTGCACTATCAATTTAGAAAATGTCACTTCCTAAAGTGGTCCTCCTGGGAATCAAACCTGGGACATCCTCATCCAGTGTTAACATGTATGTTTTTTTTAAACTAAATTATAAAACAATTAATAATATAAATGTTTGAAGTAAAATAAGTCAAACTAACACCATTTTCCCACTTACCTTATTGTTAAAAATAATAAAATTAAATATTTACTTTATTTGTAATTTTTTATAATACTAATTGGATATGATTTTATCAAAGTTCAAATGATTTAAAAAATACAATTTAAAATGGCATCCAACTTAAATATCAGTAAAATGCCCTGTTAGAAATCCATCTACTAATTGGTACTTTCAATACAATACAGTTAATACTTGATAATGCAGATGTACTTACTGCGGTAATAATGCTCAAGGTTTTGCGAAATTGTAAACTTAGAATTGTTTCGAAATGCTATAAATAATATGAAGGTAGTTAGAAACAAAAATTTTAAAATGTATTTATCCACCTTACATTCCAAAAAATCAGTACAGGGTCATAAAATGTAGTTATTCAACACTTTGTAATGGCAAAAAAGTAAGAATATGTTACAAAAATCGCTTATTTTGCACAATACACACCCCCTTTTTATAACTGATTAGAACTTTTTAAGAAAACATAGTTACGAGGCATTTTTAAGCTTACCTCATTTGTCTAAACGTAAATTATAATATTTTGTATTGTATTATATCACAAAACAGAGAAATACACGATTATTAATATTTTTATTGTACACTGAATACAGAAACAATTTTGATGTAGCAATTTTGACAGCTTATTTTGACGCATCGCGCGGTCGCACGCACAAGTTATGGATACGTTCAAATTGGAAACGGCCAACAGAATTATTTCAGGGTTCCGTTTAAAATAATCAATAACATTTTTCATTAAACACACGATTAAAGCACTAACGTTTATGTAATTGAAAGCTGCATTATGTCTCAAATTATAACATAGATAAAGTAAAGAACAGTATATAGTTAAATCCACATTATATTTAAGGAACGTTTTTACAATTCGATGTCAATTATTACAGTCGTTTTGTATTTTCAAATATGATTTTCTTAAATCGTTTAGCTAGGGAGTAGACGTAATAAAATAGAAATTGCTAGGAAAAGTTTGCTTCAAAAATTGAAGTATCATGATATCCGAAAAGAAATTGTAAGAATTTTATTTATTTTCTTAAGGTATTGCCTCAGGTTAATGCCACTGCGTGCTCAGTAAATGGCACATAATAAACAGTTGTTTGCGTTACTCCGCCTTTATTTAAAAAACTGTATTAGTAACAAGAGGTTCAAGACAATAGGTGATTTCTCGTAAATACACAGATCAAATACAATGCACTTTTGTATTTCACCTTCAATCACTTTGAGTTCAGTTACAGGAACGCCAATATTTTCGACTTCGGTGTTTGAAATTGATAGTTTTTAATATAATTCTTTTTAAAATGGGTGAGTATCAACATATCGATTATTCTTACTCAAGTATCACCTAACAAGTATTTACCTAAGTAAATTTTAATTTGAAAAAATCTTCCATACATCTTTTTATGCGTTTGTTTAAGTTTGAGTTTTTATTTTTTCTTTAAAATTATATTAAAGTCACCAATAAATAATACCCACAGCTAAATAATGATACATCATTAACGCTTTTTATTTTAAATTGGATTTATTTTTTGTAAATGCAATTGCAAACAATATAATCTAAAACGTACTCACAGCAACATCTTGAAGCTAACAGTAGAGCCAAATGATTTCCTATTACGTTTAATGTTTGCATTAGTTCAAAACAGAAGCCATAGTTTGTTGAAGTTTTTCATTGTCTTCCGCATAATATTTTACCTTTTTGTCCGTCCTAAAATATCATCTACCAAGTGTTTTCCAAATAATTATACAACTGAAAGTGTATTTCAACCGAGTATTATGAGAGGCTTCGCCAGTTGCGATTTTAGGTTCCGGCAGAATTGTTGGAAATCTACACTTGTTATTTTTTTATGAATGTGTAAACGCTGCAGGTCCTATCTGCGTTGCGAAAATGCAGTTCGGTGCGCTGCTGTTTTTGGTGTATCTAGTGCTGCCTGCCATTTTTGCCGAAGACGTCAGTTGTAAGTTTATGTTACTATTATTACCTATATACCTAATTAAATTATATCGCCTCTTAAACTTTAAAAAATTATTTTCATAATTTTCTATTTTTTTTCATAATTTATCATTTTTACTTAAACCATACAATTCTACAACATAAATTGAGTGACAGACATACATTGCAAAAGGTTTCTCAAGAACGCAAAAGACAAATTTATTACCTCTTCCCATTTCTTTTTGAATAACTCAACATTTTCATAGTGTTTCGGAGGTAATATCTGATTTGGCTCCTCTATATAGTGATTCGTACTAGTTGTTACTGTTCTTAGATCAAGCATGCGTTGACAAATACTCAAGAAAAGGTTATCAACCATGGCAGGAGTGGTCGGATCACTACACTTGCCATAGATATAGGTGTGAAATTCGCGATGGAAAATACTTCATTGCTGCGGTTGGGTAAGATACAAATACTTATGAGTTATGATCATTCTGTTGATGGCGATACTGGAAGGATAGATCAATGTGTCTTTTCTTTGTACAATAAAGAATACATATATCAATATATACATACAAAGGATAGATCGTTAATGTTAACTTAAGTTTTACTTCGTGAAGACTTTAACTATTTAATTTTCACTTGTTAGATGCGACACGTTATAAACCCCTCAAAGGTTTCAGTATATAACTAACTATTTATCTGATAGAATTTGTTGTGACTATGAAATAAATAAAAAAATAAAAATTTGTGTATTAGATATTATATAGAACACTCATTTTTTCACAAATTTTGATTCCCACATATAGCTCCCTGTCAAATTATTAAAAAAATCACTCGTGGAGCATTTTGCTCTCCAATTATATAGTCCTTCTTCTCGTTAATACAGTATCTAACATTTTTGGTGTTAGGTACCACTGTGTAAAATGTACGATGTTACTCAGCTTTGAAAAAAAGCATTTCTCTACTAATAGCCTACAGCTCAAGATGTAAACCAAACTTAAGATGATCTGAAAAAATTACGACAGATAAGACGATGACGAGATGGTACCCCTATACTAACACTTATAATATTACAGATGTAGGAAACCGAAGATTCCTGAAAATGCTTTAGAATGTCACGAGTACATTGAAGATGAAAATGTTGGTAAGGATTGCTTTTATCTTACAAATGGAATAATGGTGTGTGTTTATCTATCCTTATTCAAAGAACTAAACTGAACATGTTTCATTATCATTATATCCAATCGACACAGAGATCGCAAAAAAAGATCGTTTTTAAAACAGATCAAATAAGTCGCCATTACTAGATTTACCGGTTGTATGTGCGGCACGCTGTATCTCAGCCAAAAATATAATCGGCGTAGTAAATTCGAAATTCCCCATTTGAAATTGAACTATACGTCGTTGTCGAAGGTGGCATAGACTGTAGCCAAAGTCATACAAATACAGTAAAGTGCTGAAGATTTATAATTACTTTTGTGTATAATCAAATCATTACTACAATCACTATATCTACCATATTCAAATGTAGGGAATGCGCGAAAAACGTATTTGATTGTTTTAAATAGAAAACCACCGTGAGACTCAGACATATTAACTAAAAATAACGGATAACTCACGTATTTAAGTCGAATTTTTGCTCGACATGTTTCGAACCAATTCGTAGTCCTTAATCATGATATTCCGAATCGACTTAAATGCGTGAGTTATACGTTATTTTTAGTTAATATATATTTGATTATATCGCATCTTTAAACTATTTTTCAGAATTCCCAACATGCTGTGCTAGACTACG
Source organism: Hyposmocoma kahamanoa (assembly GCF_003589595.1). Classification (NCBI taxonomy): domain Eukaryota; kingdom Metazoa; phylum Arthropoda; class Insecta; order Lepidoptera; family Cosmopterigidae; genus Hyposmocoma; species Hyposmocoma kahamanoa. The sequence continues at coordinate 8,659 of NW_020654076.1, read as the reverse complement.
ATGTGTAGTAGAAGTTAATGGTGAAAGGATTGTGCAAACTAGAGGTCAACCAGGAGAATTGTTCCCTGATAAGTACGATATACGTTTTCATAGAAAAAAGTTGATTTTCTTAATCCTGCTGTAAAACTTATTTAAGGACTTTTTGGTGAGCGTTGTAGACCGAAAACTATAAGTAGGAATGGGAGACTATAGACGTCTTTGTCAAGCATAGCGATTATTCCAATCCTGACTGAAAAGTATGATCTTTATCTGTATGAAATTTTATAACCATCCTTTATAATTCCAGACCCTGGAAAGGGCAACAAAACGAGCCTAATCCAGCTGTAGTAGGCATGGGAGCCATACAACAAAACACGGTCGGTGGCGAACCTCAAGGACAGCCTGCTCCTGGGATATTTAACAGCCGTGGGGCAGGCAAGTATTCAAAGATTTAGTCAACTCTATAGAGTAGCAATTTTATCAAGCAGTTCCTCTTAATCTCACTGGAAAAAAGTGCGATGTATGTATGAATGAGAAATACTTTTTAGATAGATAATAAAATTAAATATATTCATTGACACTTTGCGAATGAATCCAAGAACAGGAATGTTGATTTGATGTGTACATAGAATTGTTTTGCATAATTTAAGACAATGGTACGGGCGTGGCGGGTTCGTTTGGGTATGTTTCAACTGAGTCAGATTTATAGCTTCCGTGAAATAAATATCTTCATGAAATAAATATTATAATTCTTATTTCTTCAGGACGACTGGTAGTGCATGTAGTTAAGATAGGTTTGAAGCCAGCAGGCCAAAAACTTACTTAACTGACTTATTCAATAGAATTTGTACAAAATCTTGTAGAAATCTTAATTTCATATATTGCATTTCTATTTAGACACGTATTAGATACGTTGGCTTGTTTTCTTTAAATGATGGTGCACAAAAGTAGAGCAACCTCACTGATGAATGCTTATAAGAAAACGCAGCAATTTTAGAAATAATGCCAAATACCTGCACCATGACTGAGCTAATATAGTTTATTTTGTGTCATAACCCAAAGAAGAGTAGTTAATTTAAAATATTAAAAATTAGAATGCACAATTTGAGTAGTTATTACATTGCACCAAATTGGATTAAGTGTCCTTAACACAAATTGGTTTAATCTTTAATTTTATTAATATAGCGACCGATATTCCCGACAGCGGATGGCAGCGATATTAACAGCCGGCGGTACGTAGACCCGTACCCAAGCCAGCAAATGCAAGAATCGCCAAGAAAGAAAAGATCTACAATATATCCCCTCTTCGACCGCGGCCTCGTCTCCGAGTCCGGTTCATACAGACCTCACCAGGTTAAAATTCATGGCTACAGCCCCGAAAGATACACATCATATTTCACCAACTCTGTGAAGGGTCTTGTAAATCCTAAATTGCAGTATCATTGATTATTTTGATAATATGCCGTTGTTACTTGTTTTTGTATAACGTCTTATTTCTTGTTTTGAAATGTAACCACTTGTACCTAATAATATAATTCTTTCTTTATGTCAATGCAATCATATTTTTTATTTGTAATTCTTTCCTACCTTATGTGAAGTTAAGTTTGATTTAAATTGTTCTTTTTTAATAAAATTAATTAAATATCTACTAAATTTATTTAAGTTTAATACCATTGTAACACAATTATTAAAAAATGTATATATTAATTAGGATTTGGAAAAAATGCACAGACTAATACATTTTATACAGAACCCTTTAAAAATTAAACAATATTATTATAATAGTCCTACCCACAGTGTCTGTGGTCCTATTCTTATGAACGCATAAATAAAATTTTTATTTCCGTCCTCTAAGCAGAGAACAAATGGGACTATACATAGGTCATGGATTAGACAACATTTTAAGAAAAAAGTAATTTGTGTTGTCTCGTTATAATTAAAATATTTTTATAAAACATGAACAATATGACAGTTTTTGGTCAGTGTTCCTTAAAAATTACAGCGACGACGTCATGTAAGTCAATGGACGACGTAAACTTAATTTAAATTTTGTTTGAGTACTTAATCATATCCATTGGCTACTTCAACGAGTCAACTCGAGCTAGGTACTTCTTAAAACCGACTTCAAAAAAGGAGGATGTTCTCAATTCGTCATTTCGGCATTTGTGATCCGATTTTGATAATTGTTTTTTTGTTGAAAAGAGGGTACCTCGTATAGGTTAATGACCTCGAGCTAACTCGGTTCGGTTGGTTCGATACCCGCCTCGCCAACCCGAATACTTTTTAGTAGCAGTAGAGCTCCTTGTGAAAGAGTTCTTCCAGGGTAGTACTGCCACCAAGCAGTAATGTCAGCATTACTGTATTCCGGTTTTGAAGGGTAAGGGTCCTGGTGAAATTACTGGCACATAGGTCTTGCCAACTTACGTCTCAGGGTGACGGGCGCAGTGGCAGTGCCCCTCAGATCTTTACAATTTAAAACTCTGAGTGGCACTGTAACTGTTATGGACAGGCGTGGAGCTTACCATCAGGCGCACGACTTGTTCGTCCCGTCACTTGATGTTATAAAAAAGAACTTAATTCGTAGGTTCGTATTCCAGAAGTCTACTCAAGGCTCAAGTCAGGACTTGAGTATAATTTCAAGCACGGGAAATACGACCCTAATTGCAAAGACTTGAGCTCACTAGCTCACAAAAAATATGTCTCAGTTTAAGTTGATATCTTTTGTTTGTTTGTACAATATTCTGACGGCGGTTTTATTGACGGGTAGTGAATAATTTTTTGCTTTCGGCTATAATATAATGTTGAATTTCACATTACAATAGTGTTGAGTTACAACACTATTGTAATAGCAGTGCGATATCTGAACGAAGCAAAATATCGCACCACCTTTTTATGTAGCATAAATCGAAACAGAATTTTTAATAGTCTGACAGTACCTTCGTTCCCACTAGTTTTATTGAGTAGTTCTATTATAGAACTACTGGGACTTTTTTCCCATTAGTTCTATTGTAATAAGTAATAGAACTAGTGGGAGAAATGACTTCCCAGTAGTTATATTGACTTAGTTCTATTTTTATCCCGAAAACGATTTTATCCTTAATGTACGGTTGAAGAATATATATACCTAACTTATACATATAATGTTTAACGTAAACTTGACAAATTAATATAAAAAGAATTAAAAAATTATCAAACATTGTAAACTTGCCAATTTAAATTTAAAAAATTGTAAACATGACAAATAAAAAAAATATAAATGGAAAATTGTAAGCTTGACAAATTAAAATAATAAAAAATAGGAAATTAAACTATTTTTCCGGATTTAAATCGCGTATATTTGTTTTATCAAACAAACCAACGTTTCGGGCCCTTTACAGGTCCCATGGTCACGGTTGACTGAGATGGTACAGTCATCAACCAGTTATGTCTAATATTACGCGATTTCCGGAAATCCGGAAATCCGGAAAAATAGTTTCATTTCCTATGTGTAACAATCGCGAAAACCTAAGAACTCGATAAAAAGTCAACAATTGTAAACTTTACAAAAAGAAATTAAAAAATTATCAAATAATCAAAAATTGTAACAAAATAATATAATAATATATAATTAAATAACAATCAAACATTGTAAACTTGACAAATTAAAATAAAAAAATGATAAAAAATTATCAAATACTGTAAACTTGACAAAAAAAAAGTTATTTTAAAAAATTATCAAAATTTGTAAATTGACAAATTAAAATAAAAAGTCAAGTTTACAATGTTTGATTATTTTTTTGTATAATTTTCAATTTTACTTTGTCAAGTTTACAATTTTCGATTTATATATTTTTTTTTATTTGTCAAGTTTACAAATTTTGTTCATTTGTTTTATTATTTTGAATTTTATTTTGCAAATTTAGAATTTTTTAAATTTAAATTGGCAAGTTTACAATGTTTGATAATTTTTTAATTCTTTTTATATTCATTTGTCAAGTTTACGTTAAATATTATACGTATAAGTTATATATATTCTTCAACAGTACATTAAGGATAAAATTATTTTCGGGATAAAAATAGAACTAAGTCAATATAACTACTGGGAAACCATTTTTCCCACTAGTTCTATTACTTATTACAATAGAACTAATGGGGAAAAGTCCCAGTAGTTCTACAATAGAACGACTCAATAGAACTAGTGTGATCGAAGGGTTCAGTTGCGCTGACTCCGACTTTTCGTGATATATTCACACCGATACCCGACTGTCTCCATTTATTTTCCTTTTTATCATTAACTTTCAAATAATGAATTTTAACACTACTTCGTCTTGATGATTTTTATCTCTTAGTTCTCCTAGTCGTACGTTTCGGGCAGGGATCGTGTTATAACTTCTTCATTAATTTGGTAAATACACGGACTTGAGGCCAATTTCAGCAATGCTACTGTTTCCCGGTATTGTTTCGATGCCAAAAATGAGGTTTCTTAGGGTCGTATTCTAGAACTCTATTCAATGCTCAAGTCAGGATTGCACTGGCAACACAAGCACTGGAAATACGACCCTAATGGCAGGGACTTGAGTATGATTTCGAGTGCTTTAAACCATAATCAAATCATGAATTGAGCATTGAGTAGAGTTCTAGAATACGACCCATAGAGTCGTATTCTAGAACTCTACTCAATGCTCAAGTCAGGATTGCACTGGAAACACAAGCACTGGAAATACGACCCTAATGGCAGGGACTTGAGTATGATTTCGAGTGCTTTAAACCATACTCAAATCCTGACTTGAGCATTGAGTAGAGTTCTAGAATACGACCCTTAGAGGCTAATTCTAATCTGTGAGATCTAGCTTAAGCGAATTGGCGTTAAGGATCTGTTGGCGCCATATTTCAATTTTGTACCTTTTGCTGTTACGCGGTATTTACAAATTGCTCTTCCGCGGTTTGGCACGCGCAGCAACGCTATGCAATTTAAACAAATAAGATGTGTATAAGTAAATATAAGTTGTAATGACGAATGACTTACGTCACAAAGCACATAAATACTAAATAGATATACAACCCCTTTAGTTCTATGTTTAAGACTTGAAACAACAGTAAATTAAAAAGAAATTGGAAAAATAAAAAGCACTAGTGCGAAAAATCCAGCTTGTAAACACAATAGTTATTTTTGATACAAGTGCGGAAAGTTAGTCATTATTCACGAGTCTCGAGGCATCTTGGCCCGAGCCAGAGGCGAGGGTCAAGACTCGAGACAAGTGAAAATGACAAATCCGCACGTGTATCAAACGACGTTTTTTAATACATTTGCGAAAAAACTACATTGAAAGTAAAATAAAACAGTATTTAAAAAAAACTCATTTTCAGCTAGTAAATTAAAATAATGAAATACAACCACTCCAACCATTATTTAAAAGTCTATGGAAATATAGTTCTAACGTGCTGTTTTTGTTTATTTTCTGTAATATCGGTCTGTAACCACTTTTCTTATTATGAAGTCCTGGTACTTTTGTTTAAACTTCTTTGGGAACCCGTGCACGGTAGTGAGATACAATTTATCTGTAATACATAAAACAAATGTATACATAAAAATATCGCCTGTCACCCATTCAGGGGTAGGCAGAGACCTCCACTCGATACGTTCATTATATAGTATTTGCAAATAAATATAACTTTTAATGACGAATGACTTACGTCACAAAGCACATAAATATGAAATAAATATACAATCTCTTTAGTTCTATGTTTAAGACTTAAAACAACAGTAAATTAAAAAAAACTGGAAAAGTAAAAAGCACTAGTGCGAGAAATCCAACTTTCCGCACGATTTGTAGTGCGAAAAATACCACGTTTTGAGCAACTGTATTAAAAATACTTTTAAACACGAATGTGAATAATTTATTGTTGTGATACTGTTACTTTAATACTTTATTAAATTAAGTATATTTTTTATTAAGAATAATAAAATTGAAATAATAAATTGGTTCATTACTAAATAGTGTTAATAACAATGAAATGCAAAATGAAAAGTAAGTTTTTGATCGACAGGTATTGATAACGGGTCGGGTTGTCGGGTTGCATCTGTACCAGTGGATCACCGCGATTTTCTTTCTTCATTCGGTTTCTGGCGGCTGTCGTTATCGAATGTGTACCGTGCTGCGTATACGTCATGTTGTTGAGTTTTTGTTTTTAATTATTGAGTTTTCGTGTTGTGTTATTCTTTTTTGAGTTTTGGTTTTACTCTGTTGCAACGTTTGTGGTTGCTTGCGTTCGTGTGAACATAAGCACTATGGACACAGAAAAAACACCACGCCCTGCAATGTCCGTAACCGATAAAGTTATGGTAATGCATGTCTACAAGCATATATTTCAAACTGGGTCACTAAATGAATATTGATCTTTGTGCGAGTGTGCGAATACAACTGCTGAGATTCTGGGGATACCTGAAAGAACCGCTCGAAGAATAGTTTGCCTGAATAAAAACAAAATTCAATATTTGACACGTTAGCCACTGATATAGAAATCAAAACATAGTTTATGCTCCCAATATACCGAATATTCTAAGATGTTTCTTTTGCGTAATCTTTTATGGGCCGTGACCCTTCTCATTTCCTAGTAATTTTTGAATTGAAAATATTTTAGGACACAAAATGATTCTAAACAGTTTTGTAAATTTTTCAACCCAAAAGGGTATTTTTCAATTATAATTTATTAGTCAGAATTGGAACCTGTTAAAAAACGAACGTGGAAAAAAACGTTTATGATCTATGAGATGTCACTTTGACAGTGACAGTTGTTTGTTTACATTGTTGAACTTCGATCGACTACATCATTAAAATTATAGGATGAAGAAGGATAATAACTTATTTAACTGTGTCCGTGGCCGAACGATTACCATGCCACGCAGCGGTCCTAGGTTCGATTCCCAGGCCGGGAGAAATATTTGTATGGCCTACATTTATGTCTCTCGTGAGTTGGGGTGTAGTTTGTGGTTGTCTATATGTGTGTCCATGGCACCCGCGACACAGGGTTTCCCTAGCGCGGGAACGATGGAACGATCTTCAGGTGCTGAAGTAGTCACAGGGGCAGCGAAAATTACTTCAGCAACTTCACTAAGTAATATGTTTATACAATCAATTACCATTTTAGCGCAATCATTATTATCTACATCAATTTTAAGGATATCATAAAATAAATAATCATAAATAACGCACACACTCAACGCACACACTCAACATAGCCCCGCACTAGGGAAACCCTGTGTCGCGAGTGCCATGGACACACATATAGACAACCACAAATTACACCCAAACTCACGAGAGAAATAAATGTAGGCCATACAAACATTTCTCCCGACCCGGGAATCGAACCTGGGACCTCTGCGTGGCAGTCCGGCATGCTAACCGTTCGGCCACGGAGGCAGTTAATAATATATTATATTAATAAATTTATTTGACTGAAAATGTTTAGAATTTCATAATTATGACGGCTATGGTCACCACACTATGCAAGTCTGAATGTTTAGGGTCTTACTGCTGGTTTTACTGCTTTCAGAGACATTGAAAATTTAAGACGAGATGCAAATTACCAGAAACAGATGAAGATTAATTTTTTTTGCTTTTGAAATCTTTTTTGTCTGTTGTGCAATCATTTGAGATCTTGTTTCACTTGAAACCTTTTGCTTTTAACATGTCAATTTATTTTATTCCATGCTAAATTAAACTCCTAAAGTTCAATGCAGAAAAACCATATCACAAGGCGTACTTTTTAGTTCAGAATCAAAATTCTATTGTCATTGGTGTTCGCTACCGAACTGAAACAAAAATTTAATTTCTAATCTAATTTCACATCACATGCCCTTCGTATTCACACACTAGCTTTTACCTATTCTTAAAGTACCTAATGCATCCAAACTAACACCCTTGTTAAGAAATTTAAAGTAAATAGAAAGTTTTGCCATCTCCTGGATTCTCCTAAACTCTTTATAAGATACGAGTTTGAGAAAGTAAGGCATAGTTTTGTTTCAAAGTTGTAGGATATACGAAGTGTAGCCTAATACTTGTTCGATTTTTTAAGTTTGGGTATATTCTAGGCAAATCGGACCAACAGAGAACCCTAGCCTAACTTTAAACCGCCAGATTAAAGTTACACGTCAACGTGGACAATACATCCTCGTAACTTAAAAACTGACTAAATCTACTTATTAGCGATTAGAACTGAGTAATTCACTGCTTTTCACTTGTTACAGCTACTTCAATTTTCAAAACTCGATTACGTTGATGCTGGAATCAACACTGCAAAACTGTTTATTAATTTTTTATGGGTAGTATTTAAGTGCTCACCAAAAAGCAAGATTTTTCATGACCAAATATACCACTTCTCCAACAAAACTACTGATTCCATATCAAAATATGTAGGTACATCAAAAGAAAATTAATTTAGCATTATGTACTAAAATTAACGCATAACATTTTATTGCAATGCATAGGTATGCTTGCTTGCCTACAAAGATACATTTAACTGCACGCATGCAGCACGCGCGTAGCGCACGTGCAGAGCGTTCGCGGCGAATTCGCTAGATCTGTACGCATCTTTACAGTTGTGGTAGGTATACATACTACAAAACAAACGTTACACTTACATGCGAGCGATGTGATTCGCTCTGGACCTTTTGGAGGGAAAAGTGTCGTTTTTATTTTGA
>NW_020654075.1:0-16008 GCF_003589595.1 Hyposmocoma kahamanoa | reverse complement strand
TCTGAAAAACAAAACAAAAGAATAATCGAAATCGGTTCACAAATGCAAGAGAATAATTGGGAACCTCCTCTTTTTTTTTAAGTCGAGTAAAAATTGTACAACTCTCCTATTTATTTCTCTCCTATTCGTTTGCAGAATCTTGAAATCTCTCTTCTGATAAATCGCCTTTTTGCAGACGTGGCCTTATTGATTTAAGGATGTGCATTATGTATATGCTTCACATAAAGAGTACAAGAATAGAACATATTTATTCGCTGACAAATGTAGTTAACAATGCAGGTCTTAGAGTGGTTACAAACGCGCGATTGCATCGATGCAATCGCCTTTAAAACTCAAGTGCAGTCGCACGCTTGCACCGCGTTTGCTAGAGATGGGAAAAACTGTTTATTTTTTAAACGTTTAAACGTTATGGTATTTTAAAAAAGCGTGCTTTTTAAAACGCTTTTTCACTTTAACGCTTTTTAGTTTGAAGCTAACAAAATCGTTTAAAAAACGTTTTACTTTAATGTTAAAAAAAGCACGCAACGTTGTGTTGATAGCAAAACGCAAGAGTAGACCACTGAAGGTTTTAAGTTAAGTAAGTTTTTTTGTAAAAAACGAGTTATATTTTCCTTTATGACATAACATTTTTACATTAACATTTTGTTCATTGGCGTTTAAAAGCGTTCAAAAGTTTTGTAGTTGTTAACCGTTGAAATGGAAAAACCTGCTTATTTTTTTAACGTCAAAACGTACGTTTTAAAAGCGCTTTTCACTTAACGCTTTTTAGTTTGACGCTTAAAAAATTGTTTAAAAAAAAAGTTTAAGCGTTACGTTGAATGAATTTGTTTAGGAAACATAGATGGCGCTAATTGAAACTTAGGCACGTTGTAAAAAATGAAATTGTTGAGTATCTGTAGAACTGACCAGTGACCAACGCTTACGCTTAAGAGCTCTCATGCCGAAAAAGTTTTGACGTTGGCTCCGCTCAAATTTGTGAAACAGATATATGCCTGAAGTTCGCGTGACATGCGACAGGAGATGTTGAATTTTGCGCATTAAAAGTACCAAATTTGTTTTAGCGGAATAACTCTAAAACTAAATGGATTAAAAAAATCCGTAATGACAGTTGTCGATCATGCATAAATATAAGTAATTATCTAATTTTTGTCCTAATAACCTGTAGCATTTCGAGGATAAATAGAAAAAATATGAAAATTAGAGGTCATTTCGTGATTTTTATCTATCGAGGAAACTTTATTGTTTTATGTTTCTGATTAATGTCTATGCTTGAATGTATCGTGTAGTTACTCATACAATATTTTATTTTTAACTTTAAAGTGGATATACCCCTCAAAAATCAAATCGAAGATTAGGAATTTTTCCTCTGCTCCCTCTTAAAATGAAAAGCGTGCTTATGCGCCTATTTTAAAAAGGAAACTTTTTAAGTGCTTTTCGATTAAACGCCCACCTCTAGCGTTTGCATAGTTACTTAAAATCGCGCACGTGTGTAAAGGTAGACAATTAGCGACCGCATCGCGTTTGCGTCGCTGCTAAAGTCGCTGTGATCGTACATTTCACCAAAACTTGGCACGCGAATATTTTTCACAATTCTTATTTTACTTTTGAAGTGGCATGTGTTTAAAGTTAAATAGTTACAGAAGTATAAGAAATAACTAACAATAATTGGAATTATCCAGACAACAGGAATTAAAAAATATAACACATTTATATTACTCAAATTTATGATATTATTATTTATAATTATAAATGAAAATGATGTTTCTATTTTACTATACTGCCACACAGAGATCTCAGGTACGATTCCCGGGCCGGGAGAAATATTTGTATGGCCTACATTTATTTCTCTCGTGAGTTTGGGTGTAATTTGTGGTTGTCTATGTGTGTGTTCATGGCACCGCCGACACAGGGTTTCCCTTCTGCTATGTTGAGTGTGTGCGTTATTATTATTATTACAATTAAACCGCTCCAACGTTAACTTCTTGCAAGGGATTCTGACAAAACCACGGAAGAATTCTGTGGTCTGTGGACTAAGCCCTTGTCAATATATTTACAAAAATTTTGTGTGACATGGTAAAACGGCGATAGTTAACTTTGTTATTTTTTATAGTTAATATAAAAAATAATTTTTACTGTGCATTGCATGACAATTAGAATAAGGTTCTGATAGGGCTTGCATGTTCTCTAGAACAAAAGTCCTAAATTGAATGAAGATTAAAAAAAAATGTTATCAAGTAAAAAATCATCAATGTTGTAGAAACTAACAAATTGTACGATTTTATTTTAAATTGTCTACAATTCAATGATATAACAGCATCCGGTAATTTATTAAAATATTTTGGGGCTAATATAAACATCGTTCTACTGTAAAATTCCAAATTAGGTCGTATTTCTATTTTATTCCTCGCGTTTCTAGGATATATCTAGTTTTGACTAAATTAAAGTTGCCTAAATTTTGTTTCACATAAACACAGCCCTCGTATATAATACTAACGTTGTAAGTACACCTAACCGGAGCTTTTATTCTCACTAGCGCCATTTTTTTTTTGTCAACCTGAAACATGTTGACCAGTTTCATGTGCCTGTAATTTCACCAGCACCCTTACCCTTAAAAACCGGAACGCAGTAACACTCACATTACTGCAACACTAGCGTAGCCATGTTGCAGACCAGTTTGTATTTACGGCGTAGCTTGTAATTCAATAATTTCAACCATTTGAAACTAATTTACCGTCAAATTAACCAACTATATTATTATATTATTGAAATTGAGAAACTATAGACAGCAATATTATTATGGTACAATAAAACAAAAGTTTTTACAATGGACATGTTCAATTATAATGGAAACAAAAATATCGGATAAAAAATGTATAATAGCAGGCAGTGATACTATAGTAACCACGCCCTTGTTTTCCATTTGCAATCCACAAAAGAAAATCTGTTACACAAACAAAACTCTATCGTACTTTTATAAACGAAAGATATTCGATGATAAATAAGGAAGAAAAGCAATTCACGAACAATTTTATTGATAAGTGCGAGACAAATAAATAATTTCCGCATGTACCAACCGAATGGGTGGGTTTTGCATATATTTCTTTTTGCGAGAAGCATTTGTCTAGGGATAACGCTTGTTCTGGCAAATTTTCCGGAATAGGCCTTCATCGGCATCCTGTCAGGCAGGGCTCGGCACATGATATGAATTATTGGAAGGATTTGATCGGCAAGCAGTTTTTTTGAAATTTGGTATATGTAGTATTGATTATCGACTTTATTGAAGAAAAAGATAAATTTACTTTGTATAAACACTTAACGTAAATATATGAATCTTATTAAATAATCTTTTATTTACATTACATGAAAAGTAAAATGGTTGTATGTTTGTACATAACTTTTTTTTTATAATACCAAGTGACGGAAAGAACAAGTCGTGGGCCTGACGGTAAGCGACACGCCTGTCCATAAGCGCCCAGTTACCTCATATACGTCAATGGCGAATCTGAATTGTATTAACTAGGCAACAACATTTAAATTCCTCTGAATAATGTAGACCAAACCTCTCACATTTAAGTTAAAACGTTAAAATCTAAAGGAATAGAGCGTATTTTGCCATGACAGTTAGACGGCGGCAACGCGGACTCCGCTCGGGGTGAGCGCGATAAAATTCGTGTCGATTAAATGCGCCCTTACAGTTGCAGTGTCCCTCAGAGCTTTAAATCACAAAGATCTTGGGGGCCTGAGACATAAGTTGATAAGGCCCAAGTGACTGTAATTTCACCAACACCCTTATCCTTCCAAATCAGAACGCAGTAATGCTCACATTACTGCTTGGCGGCAGAAACAGGTAACGTGACAGCTACTGCTACTAAATATTACGTATTACAACAGATATAATTTTTTTAATGTCATGGTAGTTTTTTTCCTTTTAACCAGTCTTGTATGGTTTTCTTATATTCAAACTTATTATTATAAAGAAGATTCTGTGTCATTTACAAAATCGTTTGTTACATTACTCATTCCTGTGCCTAATTAGGCCTTGCTGTTCAGCGCTTTAGGCGCCCTCATAGTCGATGGAACTTAGAATGCCTTTGCTGATAGAAGCTCGTGAATGGCAACCAGACAAATAGCCCGGTCTCAAACTATGGAATTCCGTATACTATTGATAAATTCCAAATTCAAATTCCATTTGCCATACACACATAAAAAACATGAAAAATACAAATTAATAAAAACACAACAGTTATCCTTCGGGATATATGAAAATATGTCTGAAATTTACTTAAAACATTTTGAAGACCCTGGGGTGATTCAGCATCCTTCTTCTGAGCAGTTAAAAGTATTTTCCTCAGTCTGGACTAAAACGTGTGCTGGAGTATACTTTCAAATTAGACCAAAACCTTTGCAAACACGATTTTATTCCACAAACAATATTTGATAAAATGAAATAACAGTATCTTAGCAACATCACATTATAACGACAAGATCAGAAAGAACTTTAAAGCCACATTTTACAGGTCTAAGAAATAATCCGCGTAGCCGCTTGACTACCGCTTCATCTTCATTAGAAGATTCAGTAGCATTTTTAGCTTCAGATTCAGGATCTAGGTCCGCTACTTCATTGGAGCTTTCGTAAAGGTACTCACTATTTAAAGTTTCGTCTGGAATAAATGCGGATTTGAAAGTGTCGACTCACAACCGTCCTCAAGGCAAACATAGGAATAGTCTTGGTTCACACGAAGCAGAGTTACCATCTCTACAACAGGTAGATATATATTGATACGATTAACTCGACTCATTCGGTTTCTGTTAGCCGAGTGGGTAAAAATACTCCATTCGATGACCACCGGGTGTGCGGAAACATTCTTTCGCGCGGCATACAACATGTCGCTGTGCTCAACAATGATTAGAAAGCAAATCAAGCAAAATAAGTCCAAACTCATGGTACCACGATTTCGTTTAACCAAGGTAAACAACTCTTTTATGGGGAACTGTATACGTTTTTACAATAAGATTCCGGAGCATATATTAAGTTTATCATTTCCTAAGTTTAGAAACTACATTAAAAATATTTTGATCGAAAAATCATATTACAAAATTGAAGACTACGTGTTAGATAAAGATGTATGGAAAGACGACATGGCTCCAGAATCCACACAAATTTGATTCAAAGTGTATTCTATAGCATTTAAGTTTATTTGAAAAGAGCAATCCCTAGAGTTTCTTGCTCGTTCTTCTCAGGGAGGTCAGCGTAGTGAACGAGCAGTAGCTTAAATGTGACGTTTTCAAATGTAAATTTATTTTACCTATGGAATAAATAATCTTTGACTTTGACTTTGACTTTAATCTTGGTCCAAAACGTTTTCCCAGTTTTCTATTTCCAAAGAGTTCCGTTGAAACGCTCAATTTGTCCATTCCCTTTTGGATTATAAGGTGTAGCTTCTACGTGATGCGATCCCACGTACATTTAAGGAGTTATTTACTTCAATAGATGTAAAACAAGTTCCTCGGTCTGAATGAAGATAAGATGGCATACCAAAGAACATAAAAATCTTATTAAAATGTTTAGTTACTGTTGAAACGAGAGTATTAATTTATCATTATGAGAACGTATTCATTCCTTGAATTTGAACCATTACCTACTGGTCCCTTTGATATCAATATTCAATCTCTCCATTGGCGATGTAGCTTTTATTAAAACTGTATCACGATCAAATATTAGAAAGAACTCTAAAGAGTTCCAATCACCACAACTATGTAGTACCAGAGCAGTGGAATTCACTCTGACTTATTACTCAGAACACCCAGACCAGAACCAATTTAGAAATGTTCGTTTTCCAATTTGGTGCTAGCGGTAATCGGATCCGGAACCGCCTCATCCGGCGTCCACAATATAAACTGCTGGGCCACCGAGGTCAACTAAGTTTAGGCTTGAATTTCTCTTTGTTATTATTATTTATGGTATCACAAACTCGAATTTTTTTCCGAAATAACATTTGTTCGAATTTTCATTACACCGAAAACCGAATTATAACGAAACCGTTATTCTTTCAGGATTAGGTTCGATTAGGTTAGGTCAAGTTAGATTTAAAAGAAAAAAACATTTTCCTCTCAAAATTACTTTCGAGGTTAAAAAACTTCAAAACGTTATTTCTGGAAAATGTCATTTCGGACTGCTGATAAGTAACCATTATTGATACAAAGGTCGAACAAACAAAGAAAAAATCCTTTGATCCAACTGAACTCGAACCCGTCTATCGTATCAACGTGGGAAGTGTTTTCAGAATAAAGAAATTAATATCATGGTAGCAAAAACATCGATAAAAATAAATATGAGGGAGGTTTAATGAATACGTGGTTAAATAAATACTCTATCTACTAATCATTACGGTGACAACTGCGCTCCGATTGGCCAACCCGAATTCGAAACAATTGACGGGTGTTTTCAAAATTTAATGTGTTATTACCGATGATATGTGATTACGTTTGTTTTGTAATTAGATGTCTTGCTATTTCCCACACTACCGAATGGAACAGCCCCCCACTGTTAGAGATATTATGTTATATAGATTTTAAGACTTTCGTGGTTATTCACTAAATGATTATCACTAGTATCAGGTTTCTTACCACGGTATGACTTCTTTTTATTTTCCCGATATTTCGGAACGGTTGCACGCTCCATGGTCACGGGTTGACTGGACGGCGGCAGATGACAGCTTTATGAGCAGACATATCTGTCTACCCTCTTGCGCTGTCGACGACTACCTTCATCGCGATTTGTTGTGGCGTTACCATTGTCACTCACTAACCTGAACTCACTAACTCAAGAAACCTGATACTAGTGATAATCATTTAGATATTATGTTTATTATAATAATTACAGAGTATTTTTGGAATGTACGGAGACTTACACACAGGTCAGTTGTTGGCGCTGTACTACTTCTGCTTTCTAATTTATGATTTCAGCGCTTATTCTGCCGCCGTAAGTTAAAAGGGCGCACGTAACAAAAACTCAAAACCGAGAAAATAATGTTTGAAGAAATAAAAATGAAAAATGTCTACTTCTCTCTTGCAGTAACTTCACACCTCATCCACCTAAGAAAAATAAAAATAGTGACAGATGGGGCCCTTTTTAATGATCACGGCAGTACACAATAACTTTATTGAAGATATAGGTTGTATTAAAACCTTTTTTAGGTAGTTACATCGTGAGTTGTGATAGGATTCGTCAATTTTCTTTCTCGGGACTTATAGTTTTTTTACGCCATTTTCGCAAATTTTCGCGATTTTCGTCGCTACCCGCGACTGTTATTGATTTATTTTAAAAATAGTTACACATTATTTTCATATGAATCTAGTGGTAATCGATAAGTATTTAAATGCTTGTCATCGTTATATATGTTTTATTTCTTAATAAAGTGAATATACAAAGTGGTTAGAAGTTAAAGCGTAAAATACTATGAACTACCAGAAAAACTCTTATCGCCCATGTTATTCTTTTTACGGTAGCTTAATAGGTTCTTGAGTTTCAAGTGTTTATATTATACGTGTCTTATCGCCGCCCGTAATGTAAACAATAATAATCTCAGTACAGAGTACTAAAAGAACCGACCTCAAAAGTACGTGGCATTACGTCTATTTGCTAAGTTTTATTGAAATATCACCACTATACAGGATTTGACACTAGAGATAATAACAATAGGTTCTCACTACGACACTACTCAAAGTATATTGAGAGAAAAACGCCTTGAATTGGAGAAATAGCTAAATCAACTATTAAAGTAATTGCTCCTAAATTAAAGTTAGGCGCTATTTATAAAAATGGATCTTTATGCGTGAACAGCCAACCTTCGAGGTGGATGATTTTCTTCAAAATGAAATGGGACCACCATGGAAGTACCCCTTTCCAACAAAAAAAGAATCATGAAAAACGGTTCACAAATACCGGAGTTATCGCGTAACATACATACAAAAAAAAGAACATACAGTCGAATTGAGAACCTCCTCCTTTTTTGAAGTCGGTTAAAAAGGTACCAACTGATTAGAAAAGCGACAGGTATCAAATGTCACAAGATAACAACTACTAACCGCGGAAGTATAGTCTGTGAAGAACAGATTCAACATTTCATTGGATTGAAAATGGATTGAGTTTGTGCTATTCGAGATTTAACGGGTCAATTTCAGATTATAAACCTTATGAACAATCATTTTTAAAGTCATTTTACGGTACAAACACATTTCGTTCATTTTTTTAATTAACTCAGTTTCATTTTGAAGGTACGAACTAATAATTCTCTGACTTTAGTAAAAGATGAAGCTAAATTAATTTCATTATAATTAAATCTTATACGAGTATTACAAATATAAACGAAGTTGTAATCAACAAAAACGGAACCTTAAATATTATACAATGTTCACAAAGCTATACAATTAAATTCTTACAAATGTAATAGTCTTGGCAGCCTATTTTACGCATCTTGTTTGAGCATACTTTAGCGTATAATAGATTTGCTATATTTATTTAACAATAAAACATTTATTTCGTTGGGTCGAATCCAGCCTCAGTGTTCGATCTTTGTATTAATAATTATAACAAATTTGCGGAGTAATTTCACAAAAATACAACGGGACAAACAAGTCATGTGCCTAGAGATAAACTGCACGCCTGTCCATAACAGTTGCACTGCCAGTCAGAGCTTTAAATCGCAAAAACCTAAAATGCACTGCCACTCCAACTGTCACTCTGAGATATAAGTTGACATGTGCCATGTGACGGAATCAGTGGCGGATTTGCAGTCGTGGCTGCCCTAGGCCCCAGGCCATGTAGTCAGTACCAGCCGCCCCTTTCTTAGCGCTCATCATATGCTGATTAGACTACATAATGAATTTATTTTATTGCCAACTTTTATCGAAATCGAATCAGAGATTTATTATTTAGTATTTTTAATATTTTTCCGGAACATTGATTTGACATACAATGTGTTGATTAGCATTCTCACCATATTTACAAAGGTCATTCTATATCCGAAACTGAACACAAATCACTAAAAAAAATAAATCGAAAAGTAGACTACTACTACCACTAGGTAGTCATAGGCACATTAAAATTTTATCAGTTCTTATAGTATTTGTTTGTTTTTCTCACAGTACTTATGTGTTTTATTAAATTAATAATGAATGTTCTATGTGCTTTTATGTTATACTCTGTGAAGTGATTGTAAATGTCTTGTTTCTCTTTGTATTTGTGCTGAATAATTGTGTCATCTATCTATCGAATGTTTAATTAAGATAATATACAGGTAAGTAAAAAAGACAATAAGCTTAACTACTAGAAAGTAAAACTAGGATTTTTAAATTATATAAATAAAATTGGGTTCCCGCGGCAAGGTACCCAATATGCTGGCAGCGTTCCCCCTTTGTATTGCTATGCTAATGCTTTGGGCAAGGTAGCTGCCGGCGCTTGGGTTTCCCAGACAGTCTATTAATTTTTTCGATAAAATTTTGTATAGATGAAGGGCACTGGGGCCCCACGGGCCAAGGGTTTCGACTCCGAAGGCTGTGCATAGGTAGTCGGAGCCGAGATCCTGGTACTTATTGCTTTTTATTCTTTCCGCCAGCTCAGCTGCGGAGCCAGCCTTCTTGCTGGTGTGCTCACACCAGTGCCCGGCCCATACTCTATGGATGAGAGTCATTGCGTCCGGGCATTTGCCATCTGTTCGCGACAAGCCGTTAGCCTCGAGAATAGCGGGTACGTTAACAATGGCTAAGGCCCGGCGGATGATGTCGTTGAGGGCTTCATGCCGGGAGATACGGCCGGCGCTCAACTGGCAGGAAAGACCGTGGTGACCCATTTACATCTTTGCCGCAAACTGGGACACCGAGGCGGAGGCCTGCAGCTATGCGACAAGTCTCGGCACTTAGGAAAGTTCCGGTATTGGCAGAGGGAAAAGCGTGTAGCCAGTGGCTAGATTCCCACCTGGACGCCGCTTCCCGACGCGCTCGGTCTTTTGGGATGTAATGATTCATTAAGTCTTTTAAAGTCTTTTTGCACAGAATATTATCCCAATTCCTTTGAATTCTATCTGTCTAATATTGAATGTATGAATATGCTATCAATGATATTACACTAAGACTGCAATTGCAACTACATTTTAACAGAATACCAATTGCAATGTAACATCTCAATGGAATTACAATGACCAGTGGCTCCAATAAAATTAGAACAATTGGGCCCCAGTTCTACTTTTGCAACAAACGAAATACCTTGTACGTATTTTCTCAAAGTAGTGTTCAATGCCTTGTGAGACTCTCTTGCAAAGTTTCATTCACAGTTTGAGTTATGACCTTTACACGTCCAAGCATGTTTACTGTAAAGGCTCTTGGAACTATCAACTAGTACATCATAGCTGTCCAAAGTTTCCAACGCCTTACGGGTTTCTAGCTATAAAGTGCTGGCTATCGAAAAACTCGTGTAAAACCGTTTGTACAGCTACAAACTCTAAGTGTACTGTAATTCAGTGCTTGTGCTACGTATAAAACTGTTTAGTACTCATAAAATCCATCCGTTTTGTCAAGTTTGCATTAAACCTGTGTGTAGGTAGACCTCTGAAATTTGAGGCATGGTATATGGGGAACGGCTATATGGGGATTGGGTTGTGTTAAAATCATTAGAAAAAGGCTTGGTTGTTTAAATAGTCATGTAATTATTTCTCTTAGAGATACGAAATAACACAACGAAACAAAAAAGAAGGATAAAAAATAAAATTGACACTGGTTCAAACTAAAACCAAAAGGAGTCCCGAACAGGAGTGGAATTCCCTATCTGAGGGCTTATTCCCTAAACGCTATAACTTGCGCCTTTTCAAGGCTACAGTGAATAGGTATCATTTACATATTCATGCTCCATCGTCGACCTCATTGTCGCTTTTCATCAGGTGTGATGGACGTCAAATGCGTACTTTTTAGATTTTATCAAAAAAAAGTGTCTCCTCCAATGTTGTCCTTGACATTCTGTCCCAAGGTACTTATATATAGTGATGAAATTTATCGATAATCGATCTTGAAAATTAGTGAATGTATCGATACTATCGATAGCATTGCTTAATACAGGTTGACTGCCGGGTCGTAATTCCGATCTATTTTTTGTAACTCAGTAAATAATTGTGATATCAATTCCATCCAGCATTTTATTAATAAATTATTACAAATCTCAAATAAATACCAACATTATGGATACCTTACGTCTTATAATAAAACCTTTATGAAAAAAAACTAATCAAACGAGTTAGACTGTGTCAAAAGCTTGCCAAAATTTATAATTATGACAAAGTGACATAAAAAAAACAATTTGATAAAACTTCAGATGACCATGATCCTTAATACTGATAACTAAATTACTTTTTTAAAGTTATTGCCTTAACGCTTTCAAATATATTGCGTTGTGCTCCTAAATGGGATAGTAAATCATAATTAAATAAGTTGCTAGACGACCCCGCAGTCACACTGTGTGGAATAGATATGAATATTGAATTTTACGGTGATATCAATAATTAGACTATTTACCACACTAAATTCATAAATAATTATGATTATTATGAAAATTTAAAATAACTAAATACTGGATATAACTTCTTCACTTTAATTGTCACGAACGTACATTGATTACAATCTTCAACTGAGAATTTTTAGTAACAATCTGTGTCGAGCACGTGCTGTTTACCTTACAATTACTGTATAGCAAAATACACAAATTTATACAAACGAGTTACTACTACTATGTACAATTTTTAGAGGTATCTTGTAAATGCTAATACAATTAAGAAACAGCACGCGGTACAGTGGTCACAACTTCCGTTTCCGAATCTCATAATTATGTATTTTGCTAAATAGTACAATTACTGTATAGCAAAGTACTCAAATCTATGCAAATGAATTACTACTATTTATGTACTATATTACAAAGATATTTTATAAATACTAGTATAATCGCGAAACATCACACGGTATAATAATCACAACTTCCGGTGCCGAATCTAATTTAATTATGTATTTTGTATTTTTAGAGTACAATATTACTGTATAGCAAAATTTACAATATTATAAAGATATTTTAGGAATGCTAACATTATTAACTAAAACTCTGTTTAAGTTTGATTATGCCTAGTTACAATATGACTTATTATTTTCTCGATATATCGAAATGGTTTCACGTTCCATAGGCACAGGTTGACTCACAACATTCATTCGACTCCAATAACTGGCATTCTATCATATATTTATTCCGGGTACTTTTGATCTGAGACTTAATCATAACGATTTATTTCGATAAAAGGAAAATGGCATTGTATTGGAAACACACAGCTGTATCTGCAACGCAGTCCCACAGAATTTAGACAATTATTTGTTATCCGACACGCGTCCGCCATTACCAGTGCATTTATTACGCCACAGATTTTCGGTCTTCATGGTAGAATCTTGATCGTCAAGGATTCGACCATACTTACGCCCGGTGACCATTAGCGGGACGACATGGCAAGGGATCCTTAGGCATGGCGAAGCATAACGTCGTCGCGACGTCGTGCTCGCGACTACCCTATCTTCAGATTAGCCCCATATCTTCTGCTAAGTTTTGTTAAGAGCATAGGAAAAATTCCTAATCTTCGATTTGATTTTAGAGGGGTATATCCACTTTAAAGTTAAAAATAAAATATTGTATGAGTAACTACACGATATGTTCAAGCATAGACACTAATCAGAAACATAAAACAATAAAGTTTCCTCGATAGATAAAAATCACGAAATGACCTCTAATTTTCACATTTTTTCGATTCATCCTCGAAATGCTACAGGTTATTAGGACAAAAATTAGATAATTAATTATATTTATGCATGATCGAGAACTGTCACTACGGATTTTTTTTAATCCCTTTAGTTTTAGAGTTATTCCGCTAAAACGAATTTGGTACTTTTAATGCGCAAAATTCAACATCTCCTGTCGCATGTCACGCGAACTTCAAGCATACATTTGTTTCACAAATTTGGGCGGAGCCAACGTCAAAACTTTTTCGGCATGCTCCCTCTTAATAATGCCCCTCCCTTTGGTTATACCGAAAGGGTACTATTACCTGTGCAAGTCAGCCTGCACAGGAACCTTACCATATCAGCCCGTTGACACAGGCTTCATTCGGTTCTGAAAAGATTAGTGCCTTGGGTGAGCGCCACCCGGGTGTACGAACAGCACCTTCCCCATTGTTCAGATATCTCTGCAAATCAGTTGTAATATTTGAAAATTATTACACATACATTGGGATTTACTGCTACTTATAGCAGTTCGTGCTGAAAAAGAAGAAAATAACTATATTCCCAGGATAAGATTTTTGGTTTTAGATTTTATTTTTTTTACCTTCCAGAAGTTTGTCGAAGCATCTCGAAGGCCGCCGAAGCATCCCGAAGGCTGTCGCAGCATCCCGAAGGCTCGTTATCCATAAGCATCCTTGTTTTTGTAGCTATGACCATTTTAATTGAAATTTAAACTATAATGTCATAACTTTAAGATACTTTATTACTATACGGCCGTGCCGCCCCATTAATGGGCGCGGGCCTTATTCAATGTACAGTACACCCATCCACAAGTATCATCCGAAAACAAATTTTTTGCTCCATTATTTAAGTCTGCAACGTAAATCTAATTATGTAGAATTTACCAGATATTGGGCTAATTTCACAATCACAAGCATAATTAAGTGGCTAAATAAAAATGTCAGCATTACATTACACATATTCGTTGAGTTGTGGAAAATGGTGAAGTGACCTGGTTAGAAATGGGAATGCTTGATTTGGTCATGTAGAAAGAATCGATGTTAGTAGATTGACGGCACAAATTTCTCTAGCAGAACTTGGCGTACGTATCTCGAGCAGTTTGGGAAAATCCTGAAGAGATAATAGATTTTCGCGGAAAAGGTTTATCAGGAGCGAAACAAGTGAACGTACACAGTCTCTACGACGGAAGAAAAAACCAATAGAAGTGCCATAAGCCTCAATTACTATAGGAACCGTTGTCGCCAAAACGTACACGAATAAATGATAAACACTATGAATTCTTGATAATAATTGGTCGTAGTGGTCCAATTTAAAAAAGACTTAACAAATTCTGGATTGTTAATGTAATTTAAACTTTACCCAGTCGCTGTAGCGTTGAAAGTTCAATAACTTTATTGCAAACTACGACGTTTTGATTTTATATTGAAATTTTATTCATGCTGCCATCTTGCGGCCAGTAGCTGAACTATGACGAATTATTAACATCTAAACAAATAAAAAGTAGTATCTTCTCGATAACAGAATAGATATCTTCTTTAACGCACACAAAGAACTTTATTTCGATCAATTGTGTTTAAAATTAACAAAACCTTAGAATAATAACACATAGAATGATAGTTTCATATCAAACGAACTGTCACAAGTGAGGCAAAAATCAAATTCATGTAGGCTAGTTTTAGTAGTAGGTTAATTTTCGGTTTTAGTGAATATTTATATAAAAATACAAGTTGAAACGCGTTACTGCCTTGTGGAATGTGATGTTAGTATCTATTTTATGTTTGTCTGCTGTCCGCCCGCTCGTGTAGGCCCATTGGGAGCGCTTCAATTTGCCTCACTTAGCGTGTGCGGGCTAGGTTTCTATGTGTTATTATTCTAAGAACAAAACACTCATGAAGCACTTTTTCGCTAAACTTTTGTTCGCTACTGGCGTGGAAAATTCGAGATGTTTACTTAGGTCTCCACAAGATAAATTCGAACATATTGCTCTGAGATATTGTTGACTTTCGTTTGTTACAATATTATGTTATTAAATTTATTAAAATAAGATTTACTGATGATATGAAATACTACTACGGGTAACATTTTTGCACTCCAAAACATCAATAAAGCATTTTTCTAAGATTTTAGAGAATTTACACGAAAGAATGACACAACCATACCGTGCAAAGCGAAAATGGCGAACCGAGCTCAAGTTGGTCTTTCGACACAGTTGGCAGGCGCCAGGTGCTAACTAACCACTTCTACTGTATTTATTATTCTGCGGTCTCTACCTATTCCTTTATGGGCAACCTTTTCGCCATGCCAAACAAAACGGGGTTCAACGCAGCGACCACCAGAGCGGTTGTTTTATTGAATGAGTTTCTTGCACTGCCTTTGCAAGACCTTTTCTAATCACAGACCGCAAAGGACGCGGTTGCATAATTACAAAGACTTACTTAGCTCTTTTCGTTTGTTCCTCGACAAGGGCTTTACACCTTGAACTGGTGAGTGGTCTTTCTCGATTTATTTCTCGCCGTGGGTATCCTTCCGAGATAGACTGTGATAATGACACAAATTTTGTAGGTGCGAGCAATGAACGTGCTACCTTTCTTAAATCTAGTAACGAGCCTATAGCCGGGTTGCTTATGTGTTCGCAGACTTGGAACTCATAACTGCCATTGTAAATTTTGTTAATTTATGTTATTGTAGAGCAATTTAGTTTCTTTTATATAATATCTCATGTAACTGGACAAATAAGCAAGCAACAATAAGTTACAGTGTCACTCAGAGCTTTAAATCGCAAAGATCTTAAGTCCCAGTGGAAATCGGGCGTATTTATGTATATATAAATATATTCACAAAATCAGACTTTATAGATAGTGTATTTGCAAAACTATACTGCAAACGTCACGTAGCTACAAAAAGTTACAGCAAAAAGGGTGTCTCACATATAATCCCGTATAAGTCGTAGCACTCATCTGGTAAACCGTAACGGCTGTCGGCTGTCAGCGATCACGTAATTCAATAAAAGAACTGCTCTACAGACGAGCAAAAAGCGAGTTTCCATCACACCGAAACAAATGTAAAATGCTGCCGAACGTACAGAATGATCATTCGAATTCATTTATTTTGTGATTCACAGGGATTTCAAAGGCGTTACTGTAATTTTGAATCACAGTGATCCATTTTTAGCATACAAAGTTTTTATCA
>NW_020654074.1:0-10973 GCF_003589595.1 Hyposmocoma kahamanoa | reverse complement strand
ATAATATAACTATTAGACAACATCACATACACACACATGCTCTGTTTCCAAAGCAAGTAAGTAAAGCACTTGTGTTATAGAAATCGGAAACAACGACGGTACCACTAACACCCAGACCCGAGAAAATATAGAAAAGTCACTTTTTCTACATTGACCCTTGATTGAGAGACACCATGAATACCGGTGTGTAAGCTACTCGACCGCAGAGGTCGTCAAAATATATGTAATAAAAAATAGAAAATAAAGTATCACAAAGTAGAGGGAAGTTTTAGTCCATAGATCAATGGGAAGTGACTACCGTGTAAATCGGGCATATTGCCTGGTCCGCACTTACGGCATCCGTAAGGATTTACTACTTACTAGGAAAAAAACACCCTATAGTGTAAGTAACTAGCGAAGTTGCTCTTTCTCGTTACCCCTCAAATATCGGCGAGTCCGTTACTAGCGTCATTATGTGACTTCACACTTTTACTTATTATCATCATCAAATTATAATAACTTTTCCAGTACGGCAAAAGGCCAAGTTCATGTATATCCGGTCGTTAAGTAAATAATGGATAATAGAAAACATTAAATATTTATTACAAGTATAAAACTCTAGGGGTACAGCGGCGTAGATATCCGGAAAGATATTTTACTATCAAATTTAACAATGTTTGAAATTAAAAGCAGCTCGAAAATTCTTGCATCAGAGGCCTTCCTTATAAAAAAGCTAATCTTTAATAATAGCATGTTTTATAATAAACGAGTGTCATTTTGTAAAGATATATTTGTGTACCTAATCATTTTCAGGGAGGGGAACTCAAAAATATGGCAGTAATCTTTTTCGTGATGTACCCTTAGCAATCTTTTACCTTTAAAATTATGGTTCGCACGCCGTAAGGAACATTTGAACGGTCCCATTTGAACTTCACCCTCGATTTTTTTTATTGAGGGTTGAGTTTATGGAGATTAAAATGATATTTCAAATAGGGTAAAAAAGATGTGTTATACTTGTTCCGAATCAAGATTAACGACCGACTGCATGCATACTTAAACGAATTCAGAAATTAGTTTTTCAGAAATCATCCTTTATCTACTACTACTATAAAGGTAAAGAATTCTCCAAAAAAAGGGTCACTCTAACAAGCGAGCCACAATACATATCTACTTATAATATTTTGATATATTATACGTATATAAATATAAATAATACATAGAGAGACGCTGATGCCAACACTGTGGATTTACGAAGTAAGTTGTTCTATTTATACAATCTAAAAAAAGTAAGTTGCTTTTCGCAAAAACATTCATCTTCTAATGCTCACCGTTTGGTAAAATATATTTTTTTTTTCTATATGTAAAGCAAAGGCTGGTGAAAGATGCGTACCTACTATTATTATAAACCTTTCAGCGAAAGGTTTCATTACACTTTTCACGGAGATTTTATGGTATTGGAATATAAACTTTTACCTAAAATAGAGCGTTAAATAAAGGGTTTTTATTATAGCGGTAGCAAAATATTTGAAGGATTCAGCCATTGACTTACAAATAAATGGACGACGGGTCTAATACAAAAACCACGAAAAAGATGTCCCAAGTCAACCTATTCGAAATTTAAATTGTAATGTCATCGCAGTATCGCGCTGTCAGTACAACAAATGAAGACTAAAGCGGAGTGTGGCGCTCTGTATACGATTTTAGCGCCTTACAAGTGCGGACACTTTTTAGCGCGGACCCGACGTCCATATAATTGTAAGTCAATGGATTCAGCGTATAATTTTGTGGTTACCTGTTCTTTGTAATGTATTGTGAATGCAACACTTATAAGACATTATTACGCGTGACAATCCGATCGCAGAACTATCGGATCGCAGTCTTGTCGGTGGAATATTTAATCACATTCCATTTCTTTAAAGGAACTTTTCTAAAACTTTCAAATGTTTGTTGTGCGTATTCAAATTTGGATATAATAAATATCTTATATATAATAACTAACTTTTGAATATAATATATAATAAATATCCAAAAACTTAAATAATTAATAAATTAAGGCGTTATTTTGAGATAATCCTTGTTAATAAAAATGGAAATAAGTTAACTTCCTACTCCGCGAGCCAAGTGAGAATTACGTCGTCAGGATTATGTCTGACGTTTTAGAACAGATGGAAATAATTAGATATATAGCAATAGGGGATAAATTAACAATTGAATTGCGTTATCACTTTTATTGTCGGTATTTTTTCATTATAACGATGTTAATAGGGGTAGTGGGGTATAAATGTGGCCAACTGTACTGTGTGAATTCATTCTTCGGTGGATCGTCGAATAATCATCGACTTGAGGATGCTTCATAGAAAGGAGAAACACGTGTCGGGTGTATTTTTGGTGGTGTTTGTAACTGTAGTTCCGCATTTAATTTTATGCGGAGGAAGGGCGGAAAAATGAACTACAAAAAATCAACACACGCGTACCTATTTTGCACGACATAATCTTCGCTGTTGTACTTTAATTTTTTTTTCTAATGATAGTTGACCATTTTATTAACCGACTTGACAATAGGAGGAGGGTCTCAATTCGACTATATTTTTTGTGTGTACATACGCGATTACTCCAGCATTTGTGAACCGATTTTGATGAGTATTTTTTAGTTGGACAGAGTGTGCCTCAGTATTAGTCCCATTTAAAGTTGAAGAAAAATATTCCACCTTTGAGGGCAGCAAACTAGGGGATGAATCCGGTTTCGCGATGATTAGATGTAATTTCACGAACTTTTGAGGTCGGTCTTTTTTTATGAATAAGTTATGATTGTGTATTATTTATCTATACATTTGTGTTGGTCCCATTTAAATTTAAGGAAAATATTCCACTTCTAAGGATGGCAAGCTAGGGGATGAATCCGATTTCACAATGACGATGATGATTAGATACAATTCTACGAACTTTTTGAGATCAGCCTTTTTTTATAAAAAGTTTTTTTTTTTAAATAAATGTTTAAATTATCAATCATTTAAAAATATTTATAATATATCTTTATACAGTGCACTTGTCATGCGGTACTCTGATGTTCGCTGAAATAATAGTCTTTGGTTCTCACCAACTTCTCCTCCTCCACTCTCTCCTTCCTCGCATTAACTTAGATTAGAACAATGAAATTAACGCGTTGGGTTTTAGCAAAGTTCAACTTCAAGTTAAAATTATGTATTGTTTATCCATACATTTGTGTTGACAAATATTTACGCTGTACACGTCAGTGGATGAGAATCGGAGAATTTGCTAATCGCTTCGCTTCGAATCGCTAGTAAATAAAAAGTTTTATTTATCGTCCCACATTTCGAGAAATGTAACTACTGACTTTAGCCGAGTTTGTTTATGTTTTAGAGCAATTCTAAAAGTATATTTATTACAGTTTAATTAGATAAAAACGACAGTTAAGTAAATAACCATGTTATAAACGTAATGTAACAACTAGGAAACTATTCGTCATTATGATTTTGAAGCTCACAATAGAAGCAATAAAATAATAAATAAATAATTATAAAATAAATCCAGTGTAGTACTGTCTTTGTTAAATGTAGTACTTTAGTATCGGTAGAGTTCCTTGTGAAAGAGTTCGTCCAGTGAAGTACTGCCACCTCACCTACTTCTGCCGTCAGGCAGTAATGTGAGCATTACTGCGTTCCGGATTTGAAGGGATCTGAAACGGTTCAGTCCATTTGATTCCATGATATGGTTGTAACCAACCATAGACGACTCGATACCTTTCCTTCTCGTACACAACTTCACACAGCACACGCGCATAGGTTCTACGTTTGTGCTTACTTGGCACATTTTTCATATTGAAATTAAATTTTACTTTGCATTATTTCACCATGATTAAGATTGCATGTTAAATACCGTCAAATCTTGGTTTTAGAGTAACATTTATGACGACTTTGGAATCAGCATAGCTCCTTGTGAAAGAAGTACTGCCCTTTTACCTTTTTTTTATTACCCAAGGGAATCTGCTTACAGATACCCCGGCCCTACAGGGGCAGAGCCGGGGTTATGTGGGACTGGGTTGAACGCTGAAGGAAAGCAACCCAACCGCACCAAACCCCCGGGGTGTTCCTCCTCTCTGCTGCAGGTGGAGACACGGGTACGCTATCGCTCAACCGCGCCCAGCACAGCCCCTCCCCGAGAAGAGAGACACAACGATCCCCCGACTCTAAATGTAAGGATCGTCGAACACCAGACGAGCCGTTCATCTCGGGCCCCTCCATACTGGGCAACGAACTCCCCCGTGTCCGCTACACAGGGGCCATGGAGGCCAGGACAACATCCCCTCAACTGTGAAGTTCAGAGGATGCTCTCCCAACCCCCGCGGCGGATCTGTTGGTAAGCTCCGCCGCCACACCCTACACGCATCCATGTGGACTCTCCGAGGAGAGTCCCTCCCGCTCACCACACGGGCCAATCGCCCAAATTCGGCCGCGAAGGACAGGACGAGTGGCAACGACACACCGACACGTCTCTTCCCCCGCGACCCTCCTCCCCGAATGCGTCCGCGTAGACTTGCTCGCCCTAGACCAAGACGAGCCCGCGTGGTGCGCCCTCCTCCTCGGGCCAGCCTAGCTCCATCGGCCGGCCCGTGGGTTCCTCTTAGCTTCACCGTGGGATGAAAGCGACCACGGCTAGTAGAGTCCCCCGCCACGACGAGGTGGGAGCCCATTCGGGGGGACTGCCCTCTTACCTATTCCGTCCATCAAGCAGTAATGTGAGCATAACTGCGTTTCGGTCTTGAAGGGTAAGGATTCTTAAGAAATTACTGGCACATGGGACTTGTTAACTTAATATATCTCAGGGTGACGGGCGCAGTGGTAGTGTCACTCAGCTCTTTGCGATTTAAAACTCCGAGTAGCACTGCAACTGTTATGGACCAGCGCGTCGCTTACTACTAAGCTACTCGTTGGTCTCGTCGCTTGATATCATAAAAAGATAATACTATTTTCACCATTGGTAATTACAGGTACACAATATAGGTATGCTGTCGTAATCGTATGTCTATCGTGGTTCGACAGCGAACACAAAAAGCATACCATTAAAATCAGAAAAAAAAGTCTTTGAGAGTACTCAACGCTCCCTCTTCATAGAGGATCGTTACTACAAGGTAAGAGGGCTGAAGTGTTCTTTACGCACCCGGCAGGGAAACATTGCGTGCCCTAGTTCTAGTTCCATTTGTGGCAGTGCATTGCTGTTTACTCGTGCAAACTTCATTTAATGATCTTTCAGAATTCTTATTGTTTCGTTGGCCTATTTAGTGTTAATTATTGAGAGATGAGAGTTGCTGTTTACAGTTCTTATTATGGCATATAGAGGACACTGTATTCAGGCCACTTGTTTAAGCAATCAAGACTCATCACATTCATTCTCACTTGTGACTGTACAGCCCATCGTACACCATAATCTCAGTAGCAGTAGAGCTCGTAGTAAGAGAGTTTTCTTTTCTATTCCATATTTGTACTGTATCAAAGACACGAGGCTATTTGCCTACATTTTGTCTGTGACAGTGTTGGTGAATTACATGCGAGTGCGTTGGGAGTATGAGTGAAAGAAGTGTTTACTAAAAATACTAAAATACCTACTACTTAATAGTAAATTTTATAATTATTTATTTTTTGTGTAATTTTTTCCTATTTATTTTTTAGTTTTTTCATTCGTTTCTTTTTTTTTAAACAACAATATGATGGCAAGAAGTGCTATCTTCTTGGCCAGGATAATTTTCTTGCCTTCACACTTGGTATCATAAACTGCCCTGTCTTGTTGCAATGATTGGTATGAATAGTGAAAGTGTTAGTCCAGCCACCGTAACTATTTATGCCGCTAAATAGTAATTACCATGTTCTAGCTGCGAAGAGTAAGGAGTGTTCTTGAAGTTATAGGCCTTATCAACGACATGGGACTTGTCGACTTGTGTCTCAGAGTGAGAGGCGCAGTGGCAGTACCCCTCAGATCTTTGCGATTTAAAGCCCTGAGCGGTACTGTAGCTGTTATGTTCAGGCGTATCGCTTACTACTTTATTCGTCGCATCACTCGGTATCATAAGTTCAGTGATCATTTCCCAAGTGCAATTATTCTAAATCTCTAGTTTGGATACCAGAGAATATAATTTCAAAGTTAAAATGTGTACTTGAAATTGAAATATTAGTTCGAGAATCTTCATAAATATTCAGGGAGTGCACTAAGTACCCTAAATATGTATGACGAGCGAGAGTTCCTGATATACATATAGTGTAATGTGATACGAGTGGAATCTAAATGCAATTAACCTAATTCCATCATTCCCCTGCAACGTGTCAGCGGGGGTGGGGTGTTAACATTAAGCGTGAGACTCGTTGGTTACATATTATTTTATGAACGTGTTATGGAAAACTACGTGTGTTGATATGTTATTTTAAACAAAAACTTTGTGGAAAAGCTTTCATAGTTTCATCACAGATGACGCTACGACAAAACAGTCGTTAAAAAACCAAAAACAAAGATCACAACAAGCACTCCTCTAGTTCGTTCCGTGGGTTAGTCGGCATAGCATCTGGCATGGTTTACTGGAGGACGTTGGTTGAAATCCAGCCGAATCGAAGGATTTTTTCTTACTGTTCGATCTTTATGATAACTAAATAAATAGCGCACACACTCATAGCCCCGCACTAGGGAAGTTTTGTTTAGCGACTGCCATGGACACACACAGAGGTACACAACCACAAATTACACCCAAACTCACGAGAGAAATAAATGTAGGCCATACAAATATTTATCCCGGCCCGGGAATTGAACCCGGGACCTCTGAGTGGCAGTCCAGTGTGGTAACCATTCGGCCACGGAGGCAGTTGACTCAATCGTTGTAACAATTATTACAAACTAGTGGAGTCATTTCGCAAAAATAATTTAATATCATGGTGGTCACACATCGTGACATTCAACAAACTTAAAAATAAAAAAAATGTTTTTCTCAAATGAAAGAAAACTTAACATGGCGGATAAAAATTTTAATTTTCAGATATTATAAACATTGTTATACATCTCAAGCAGTCTACTTTACGTCACAGGACACCGCGGTAATGTATATCTAAGCATGTAATAGGGGTCAAAGCATGAAATTGACATTCCATGTAGGAGAATTCAATAAAAAATAAACGAATTATAAAATAACATTTATTTAATCAAAACCTGCATCCATGATAACAATACACATTGCTGGGGCCTTATTTGTTGTACGGTACACTGCCACTGTGCCCATCACCCTGAGATATAAGGTAACAAGTCGCATGTGCCTGTAATTTCACCAGCACCCTTGCCCTTCCAAATCGGAACGCAGTAATGCTCAATTTAATGCTTGGCAACAGAACTTGAGAACCGGATGAAGTCAGTGACAACGGTCTGTGACAACCCAGCACACATAGTACCCCTCTCGTATACCTTAAGGATCGGTAGGGAGGGTCACTATAATCAATACTAATGTAGAAAGATATGGGCTTATGGAGCTGGTCTTGTAAATGTGATAGGGAGGGTTACTATAAACAAAACTTACCTAGACTTTTTTATTATATGTGTAACTACTACTTTCAACAGATAATGCTACTGCTGCGTAAATTACCATTAAACAATTGCAGCCCAGTCATGCATTGTCCTTGGAACAATAGTCATTTCATTTAAATAACTATGAATTTCCTGTATTTCAAGCCCGTGGGCAAACGGCAAAAATTAATAATCCAAAATTAGTATCGGAAATATAAATAACAGGAAAGGCGGATTATTTTTGTTTTATATTAGCGTTCAATGAATTATTACAATTTTGTCTAAATTATATTCTCGTGTTACAGACTCGATCTAGCTTTGAAATTGATTTATAAGGCTAACAAAATTTTTGTCGAATACTGCAATATACTACACAGGGTTATTTTTAAAACAGTAACAACCTCGCAGAACTACATTTCTAACATCATAAACAACAACTTTAATCCATGACTTTTCAAAAAATATTAATAAATTTACCAAAAAGTAACTTTTAAATATTTGTTGCTCTATCTATATATTAATTGTGAATAAACTGCCTCTGTGGCCGAACGGTTACCATGCCGGACTGCCACGCAGAGGTCCCAGGTTCGATTGCCGGGCCGGGAGAAATATTTGTATGACCTACATTTGTCTCTCTCGTGAATTTGGGTGTAATTTGTTGTTGTCTATATGTGTGTCCATGGCACCCGCGACACAAGGTTTCCCTAGTGCGGGGCTATGTTGAGTGTGTGTGTTATTATATTATAATTAATAAACTTATTAATTATTAAAAGTTAATTGACTAATTAAATTATTATAATTGAACGTTATGACTAATGCGCGCATTTACTCCGGGTTGTCTATAGCCTGCGGCAGACTCACCTTACCTTGCCGAAGGCGAAGCACCCAGTTGCTTCGGTCAAACTTCTTCTTCTTAAGTCTTCGGCTTCAAACTACCGTCGTGAGACGACTCACTGTTTACACCGGATAACTTGTCACCTGACGGCTTGGTGTAAATCTTCCATAAAGCGTATAAGTAAAATGTAATGCAGCTTCAGAAGAAATAACTCGCAGCCTCTAGCAGTATACATGACAATGACGAAGTTAAAATCAGTATGAATAAAAAAAACAAGTGTTAAAATTATATAATTGTCTACATCACTTTGATTATTACATAAATTGAAAGTAATTATTAATTTAATATTGCAGTAATTATAAAATAATTGTGATGGTGGATATTTATGTAACATATGATCAGACTTTGGAGCTTAAGAGCTCAAATGCACATCGCCTCTGCAGTAATTTATGGAATGCATATTGTTGTAATTGGGTGCCAGATTTCATTATTGCTATATAAGAAAGTTATTGTACGAGTATTAGGTATGTTGAGTCTGATGTACGTAATTGTACCAATGAAATAAATATAAAATAAAACACGTTTGGATTTTATTATTTCCCTTGCGTGTGATCAGGTTTACAGTTTTCTTAGCATATCACGACAGTTTTCTTATATATTATTATTTTATATATATATTTCATATTATTATATTATATATATATTTCAGGCTTACAGTTTTCTTAGCATATCACGACAGCGCACTCACACCATCATAATACATAATGGTGTTTGCTTCTTTCTTTGCTATTTCTATGCGGTTACTTTGTTTGAACGTTGTGAACTTTACAAAGGTGGGGAACTTTATCAGGTTTTATTTCGTATCCTTGTTATATTAAAGATCATACGTGAAATACCTACTACGTACATGAAAGAACTAATAAGTATGTGAAATTTAATAGCTCGTCTATCTATGTCTTTAAAGTTATTGACTAATTTCGTTCGAGTGGCTTGCTCACCAGTTCTCATAGTCTCGCCATCTCTGAAGTCTCGGGTTCGATCTCCGGGCCAATGAAGAAAACTAACTTTTCCATATTGTCTCGGATCTAGGTGTTAGTGGTGCCGTCATTATTTCTGATTTCCATAACACAAGTGCTTTGGACTCAAATCAACGTATGTGATGTTGTCTAATATTTATTTATCTTTATAATGAACTCATGGAAAACGTGCTTGAAAATAAATAACGCACACACTCCTAGCCCCGCTTTAGGGAGACCCGATATCGCGGTTGCCATGGACACACATATAGACAACCACAAACTACACCCAAACTCGCGAGATAAATGAATGTAGGTCATACTAATATTTCTCCCGGCCCGGGAATCGAACCCGAGACCTCTGCGTGGCAGCCCAGCATGGTAACTGTTCGACATATTTAATTATTCCGACTACGCGTTTGAAATTAAAAATTTTCTTTCAAAAATTTGCTTTTCTGAGAAATGTATAAATTTCTAAATCCACTTTACATTCAGAGCTAGAACATGAAACGTATTCTTAGTTTATTAACATCGAGATTGTTACTGCAGAGTCCCACTTCATTCCGCCGTTTGGCGACTGTCCAGCTAGCTTCCATGGCCGGCTAAATAGCCTAGCTCTCTAACTTTATTACTTTAAACATTATTAACACACGTGTAATTAGATGGTCTTGAACATTTTGTTCTATCCTTCCGTATAATGTTTTTGTGGAGTTAATTTGTACACTTTTCTTTTTTACTGTCAACAGCACTGCGGTACAGTCAACAGCACATTAAAGCTACACTTTTATTCAAATATCGTCTCTATCGTATTTAGCTTAATATGTGTTTATAGTTTATAGACATTAAACATACTTTGCAAGTAACATAGAGGTAGGGTGTCGTTGAAATGACCTATCCTGTCTGGTATTAGTTATCTTGCCAGTTTTATCCACTTTTATGTACCAGTGTCTAATCTACGTATTTAGCTTAATATGTGTTTATAGTTTATAGACATTAAACATACTTTGCAAGTAACATAGAGGTAGGGTGTCGTTGAAATGACCTATCCTATCTGGTATTAGTTATCTTGCCAGTTTTATCCACTTTTATGTACCAGTGTCTAATCTATCGTAGGTATCAACAATACCACCACAATATACAGTATAAATGTACAATAGACAGCTTAGTATCAATTATACTATTCAACTATGAATGGTAAATTTCAAGTGTCACTGGTCCATTATTAATGTATAATAGGCATTAATAATGTCTGTAATATTGGAAGCGCCTAACGTATGTTAGGTTTCTCGTTCTTGGTATTATTTAATTAAAACGATACTAAGTTAAGATTATTAATTTCGATTATATTTTCTCGATTTTATTCAAGTGACAACAACGATTGTATCGTATTTGATTGGTTGGTAAATCAGACGTGTCAAGTTTTGTGGCCCGCGATTGGGTGATGTAAAATACCATTAACCAATCGGGGAACTTGGTTTTTCTTGCCTTGCATCATTCTGTGTTAGAAAAGATTGAGTACAGGTGATTGTGGAGCAAGAAATAAGAGTTGTCTAGTTTTATTTTAATAACGAATTTCTTTTGTACTCCTC
>NW_020654073.1:0-11272 GCF_003589595.1 Hyposmocoma kahamanoa | reverse complement strand
AATTTCAGATTCTGAACTGGAATTACTACTTGAAGTAGAAATGTTTGCAATCTCTCCCTTCAAATCAAAAAATCATTAAGGATGACACAGTTTTATAAATAATTTATTACCTGTAATTTTTATTTCGGTTTGAAAATTTTATTCAACAATTGAACAAAATTCATCACAGACAAGACTTTAAGGTTAATATTATCAATAGTTTAATAGAATTTCGGGGGAAAATATTGAAATGGTAACTGTATAGTCGGAGGTGAAAAGCCTAAAATTATATATTTTATTTATTCTACATCGAATTTGGCTATATAATTTATAGACTGCCTGGGGAACCCAAGGACAGGCAGCTACCTCGCCCAACGCATTAGCATAGCATACAAAGGGGGAACGCTGCCAGCATCTTGGGCGCCTTGCCGCAGGGACCCCATTTTATTCATATAATTTGATCCTAGTTTTATTTTCTAGTATTTAAACGTTTATTCTACCTTACCTGCATATTTTAACTTATTGTCTTATTGTAATAAAGAAATAACAATGACTTTAAAATCTTACTCAGACGTGCGTGACCATGGGACCTCGAAACGTTGGCTTGGTTGAAATAACAAATATACGCTATTTAGATCCGAAAAATAGCTTCATTTCCCATATCTGTATTGCCTTGTATCTAGAAAACTCGAACACATTCTGATTCTTATGTCGCTTGTAGACTAAACCCGTTTCGAATCTGAAACAATATGAATATCGCTTGTACACCTAAGGATAAAATGGTCGCTGTGCCATTTCGGATCGTCATTACTCAGTTTCGGAACTAATATGAATCGGACGAAAAGCGCAAACGCTCTAACAAATGTTGATGTCAAAATTTAATATCGCCATCCCAGGTATACAATAACTTATGTTGGCATTTACACAAATGAACAGCATAAATAGCCACCCAAAAAACCATACACTCGTATCGTTCTTACAAAAACATATTGTATGTCAAAAAAAACTCATCCTAACCAGAGATGGACAAGCGCCTGAGTTTTAACCCGACGCTTTATAAAGACCGGGCTTTAATGCCCGAAATCGAGGGCTAAAACTATTTACAACTAAATATTTGAAAATCGAGTTTTGTTCAACTGTAAATGATATTATTACCTACAAAATGTTTATTGCTCGCTTATATTGAATCGATTCTCTTGAAAATCGCATCATTACAAAACTCGTTATCATATACAATCGCTATAGCTATATATAAATACATAGTTGTAGCTTAATAAAAATATAGCAATAGATTGGACCTTTTCAAGACGAGTGTGAATAGGTATTATTTAGGTGTGCATGCTACATTATCGACCTCATCGTCACTTTCCATCAGGTGAGATGGAGGTCAAAAACAACGTCTATTTAAATAGAAGTAGAGCTCCTTGTGAAAGAGTTCATCCAGGGAAGTACTGCCACCTTACCTATTTCTATCGCCAAGCGTAATGCCAGCATTAGTGTGTTTCGGTTTTGAAGGGTAAGGGTGTGCCTCTTTCGGATTTCATGGTTTGACCGTGCCGATATGTGCAGAGCCAATTTAATCACAGCATTTCGGGTCCGATCCGGGCACATGCTTCTAAACAGCTTGTCATACTTAATGGGAAAGGCCCAATCCCCCAATTGCACTGAATGTCACTTACGGCCGCTTTCTATATTCAATCTCAATCCATAATTTGCTATCTAAGCTTGAATAATCAATCCAAGTCTTATTTTTACTATTTCAATAACCGATCGATGGATCGTTATTCCGTACGGCATTTTTAGATTGATATTTGTATGGTAGTGACAGTTGTGCGCTTCCAATATCCAATCCATAGTTTTGACAAATCGGATTTTGCACGTGTTCGATCTATAGTAGCGATCCTACAATTTTGACCGATTGTACTGTGTAATCGTGTAAAAATGGAAGTTATTTTTAAGTGATAGCGACTGTGAACTTGAACATTTGCTCAGTTATCGGACTGGGATAATAGCGACAGCGACCAACAGCAGCTTGTGTCCTCAAGAACGTTTAGGCGTATAAACTTCATGGTAAGTTTAACTGACGCTGAATTTACATCCAAATTTGATGATGTACCTATACCATATCTTGACGGAGTGTGTACGGAACGGAGCCAAACAAAAGGGATGTTTCTTATAGTTCGGATTGCAATTTGGCAGATTTGGGTGTATATGTAACATTTTCTTATCTTCCCCAAGATCAAAGGAAGCAAAATTGTTATATAGATTATTTGATGTGGGAATTAAGCGAAGACCGTAGACGATGTTTAAGAAGCCTGTCATTATGGCAGTGACATTTTCTAATCAAGACAAAACCCTCCTTAAATAAAGATTTAAAAAAGGGGTGTAAGGGTGCAGCTGGTGAAATTACAGGCACATGGAACTTGTCAACTTATGTATCAGGGTGACAGGCGCAGTGCCAGTGACCCCCAAATCTTTGCGATTTAAAGCTCTTAAAAGCACTGCTCGAGTGACACGCCAGGCGCACGACTTGTTCGCGTCGTCACTTAGTTTTTTTTTTTTAATCATGACAATCGAATCGTAACGTGCATCCCTAGTATTAAGCAAGAGTCTACAGAATTTCGAGACGGGTATTATGTGGAGTTGCCTCTTTTTCGTCTAAAAAAGATTTTTTACATTGAAATTTTTAACAAGTATAGAATTATACCAAATTCCGTATTCGCCGTTTCTGCCCACGATTTTAGGCAGAAATGAGTTAAAATCCGAGCGGGTTGATTGGGTTTTAACCCACTGCCCATCACTGATCCTAACCTAACCATGTATCGTATAGTTTTTTACAGCGTTTTATTAGTTTACAACGCGTATTTAACACGTTATACGTGAGTTTAATAACGTTTCTTAGAAGACAACACGTGTCGTTACCTATTATATTTTTTTATTTTTTTCACTTCTATTTAATTTTATTTTGTCGCTCCGTCTATGGCCTGTGTTTCAATGTAAACAAAATAAAACTGTGGAGGCAAGAGGCGGGTTAACTTAATAGCCGTATAAAGGGATGTATTTTTAGTCTAAACTAACTGTTGCAATGATTTTGATAGTTATTAGATCTTAATTTAATATTGTAAAGTCATCGAGTATATAACCAGAAATAGAGACGAAATGTCATTTAATTCGTTTGAAAACTATTCCGCCAAATCATTACTGTGACAACTACGCACCGATTGGCCAGCCCGAATTCGAAACAATCGACGGGTGTCGTCAATTCTTTCACTTCAAATCGACCAGTTTAACTTGAGCTTTGCTATAATGGACGCAAAATTGCAAAATTACATATTTAATTACCGATGAAATGGCATTCCGTTTGTTTTGTAATTAGATGTTTTGCTGTTTTTCCCACATCACCGAATGGAACAGCCTCCATTGTTAGAGATACTATCTTTATTACAATAAATACAGAATATTTTTGAAATATACTGTTGGCGCTGTAGTATTTCAGTTTTCTAATTTGATTTCATCGCAAACGAGAGTTGATATTTAAAAGTGATATAAGGCCCATTTGCCTGATTAGTTGCCAAGGATGGATGACCCTTATTTCGTCTCTATTTCTGGTTATACACTCGATATGTAAAGTACATAATATTAGGAATTCCAAAGGGCTGCCATATGAAGAACGTAAGGAATGTAAATGTATCGTTAGACGTCCTTCAAACGTGATTGTGTCTATTACAAAAGTATATCTTCTTCTTTTTCCTCAGTCTATTCTCATAACGAAGTTTGGTGATTCTTTGAGTGTGTAGTGTTTCGAATGGTGTTTGCCTAATGGTTAGACCTGCTGAGGCCGTGGATTCGAATGTGCGAAACTTAATTTGAAATTTACTATATACGTTTTTTGGTGAAGAAAAAGCTTCGTGATGAAAGAGCTTCACAACCCACCGAAACGTGTCAAGTTCCCAACCTAAATCTAATATATAGCCTAAACCCTCGCCAGAGAAGAGACCCGTGCCCATCAGTGGACGTTTAAAGGGTTGATGATGGTGATGATGAATTGTTGCCAGCGGCCTCGTTCGCTAACCACGACCTCACAGGTGATTGACAGCCACGGTGATTCTACAGTTTACAATTTGGGCGTTGGATGCAGAGGTCCCGGATTTAATTCCCGATTCAGATCTTTTCTAAATTGCTTCTGGTGTGGATATGCTGGGAAGTGCCCTAGAATAAACTCATAATACAGGAAATTCAGGGTTATCTGGCACATTCTTTTTGTTATTAACTAAGCAAATATCATGGGTGAATCTAGTACTTTTACCACATTTTTACCTTACCTGTGTCAGTAATGTCAGCATTACTGTATTCCGGTATTGAAAGGTAAGGGTGCTGGTGAAATTACAGGCATATGGGACTTGTCAACTTATGCCTCAGGGTTGACGGGCGCAGTGGTAGTGCCCCGCAGATCTTTGCAATTTAAAGCTCTCAGTGGCACTGTAACTGTTATGGACAGGCCTGTAGCTTATCATCAGGCCCACGACTTGGTCCTCCCGTCACTTGATGTTAAAATAATAATAACAAATACCACATTCCTAATTAATGGCCGGGAAACTTATCCGGCAATTCCTTGTCTCCGGTAACATTACTCATATACAAACCTAACCAATTACTAACCAAACCAATAACACTGAAAATAATAATCTCAATTAAGAATATTAATCAACAAAGAAATTTATAATAAATGAATTTAATCATGGTGTAATTGATTCAATTAAGAAGATTGATTCCATTAACACACTATAGTATAGCATGAATCAAAATGAGATGTAGAAAATATAAACAAAGAGGTTTTAAAGGGTAGTTTCCCATTTTTGACAACAATAAAAGTTTAGAAATCTACTCAAGCTATAATCTGACAAAACTTAGAACAATTCACATTTTACAAATTATATTTTTTTACTTATGTACTTGTGAAAGTGTTCGTCCAGGCAAGTGCTGCCACCTATTTCTGCTGCCAAGCAGTAACGTCAACATTACTGTCTTCCGATTTTGAAGGGTAAGGGTGCTGGTGGAATTGTAACTTACACATCAGGCGCACGACTTGTTCGTACCGTCACTTGATATTATAAAAAAAACTTAATTTCGTTTAATATAATAATTATAACAAAAGACTATGTTTAAGGTTATAACGGTATTTTATGCAGTCGTTGCATTATGAAAGTCGAGTACCGTGTTTAGGCCTAAGTAGTAGGTACCAGAGCGTCTACTCCGTAAAATCCGATACACGTAGCTGCGTACGTCCGTCGTGTTAATAATTTCGTACTATGAAACGCGTTATATGCCCGATTGTGGAACGATTGCGGAATGAAACGCGTGATTTATATGGGTGTCCGACATCAGACGTTGATAAAGCTACTACTGTTATATAAGTAACTTTTATTTCTTTCCAAAATAAATTGAAGTGTTAAAGATTCACTTAAACCACTCACTGATATTAATGCTGTACTGTGTAATGCTTAAATACAAAAAAAGCTTACACTGTTTGGAAACCTCTGAAAAATTTCTTTCTAATATCAATCTTTTGGATTTGGAATAATGTTGGAAATGCGTAGAGATCGTCAGATTAATATTATAAAATTTTCGCTTTTTTAATATACTCTCAAATTACATTTTTTTCATGCATAAATTCACTTTTTGTAATATTTGAGCATTTATAAATGCAAATAAAATATTTGATTTGATCGATTGATCGATTGATCGACTTTAATTAAACGTTTGCAAGTCGATAGTGATTTTTCGATAGATTATGGTACAACACTAAAGAAATCCGCCATTTGTTCAGTAAAATTTTTGTATAACCATGTAAAAGAACCTGTTTCACCATTCACATTTTACATTCACGTTATCCGTCCGTTATTGTCTATGGGATCCGAAGCCCAAAACGAAAGCGTTGTGGCTAACGAATTGCGGACGGCTCACGGATTGTTTTGATGTCGTACGCAGCTGCGGTTGTATATTTTAAGAGTAGACCTTCAGATTTTAAGACCTAATTATATAACGATGGCATACAATACTTTTACGAGTAAATAAAATAATGAAAGAGAACCAATAATTAATGTACATATATTCTCGTAACAGTCCATGACAAGAAACGCATTTTTTAAATAAATTTTAAAGGTTCCACCATACAGCCTCTTCATATATTTATATTACAAATGCTACAAAACAAAAAACCAAAGAGACAGAACAGAAATGGCCAAGTACCGCTTGAATTTTAATTATAGGCCAATTTTTAACTATTATGGATGCAATATGGCGTTTGAGTAGCTTTTGCTAATTGAAATATCAACGTTATTTTTTTGAAACTTATTATAGTTCTGGTACAGTACTTTAATACTCATTAGAGAACTGTGTATCATAGCCAATAGAATTTTGATTCAGAACACTAAAAAGAGCGCCATTATGATATGGTTTATGAAAGTAGAAAAATAATTTTTCACCTAGATCGGAGGCTTTCTTTCTCATTAGAAATCTGCGCGCAAAAGCGTTTTTTGCACGCTAGCGTGGAAAAGGTTTTTGAACTAGGTGATGGACTATGGTGCACCTAACTTTTTCTTTCGATGATAAAGAAAGCTAAAGATTCGCTCTGGACCTTTTGGAGGGAAAAGTGTCGTTTTTATTTTGACTTTCAATTATTTTGTGAAATCTAGTTTAAAGTGGAATAGGATAGTGCTATTGTGCCTTAATCGAAGATTACAACGCGAAATTATACGAATCTCGAACTAAAATACCCGGATCGGCCCGTTTTAAGGAATCTCGAGTCAATGCAAGCACGCCGCCTCAAATTGCCCATCCTCTTTGTGGCGGCCATATTTACAGAAACATAATATTGAACTTCATGTTTAGGCTGTTGGCTTTGCCAAAGCCTTAATAAATAAAAAAAAATGCTAATGGCACGTTCAATTATACGATTTGTCGTCGAGTCAAGAGCACATCAAGCTTGACACTTTGTACTTTGGACCGTTCTTAACGTAAGCGGCATAGAGTTGGAATTAAGTCTTAAGTGTAAAGCTTGACAAGCTCATGACCCTGTACGTTACTTATTTATGTAACATAAATCCGTTGGTATATTTTATTCTTATTATTGTTGATATTCAATTGACAATGATAACTAATTGTGTTTTTTAAATTATTTTAATTCGTCGAAGAACTAAAATACTTTCAATAATCACTTAATCACACAAAATAAAAGTACAAGCAAGAATAAAAATTTATAAGGTGTCAATTCATTAAAATGCATCCGAAGACAAACTTTTTCTTTTCATTAAAAAAGGTTTTATAGTTCAACTGTTTTTATTTCATCTACCATTTTTCTCGCTACAATGAGGTGAAAAGTTGTGTGTTTCGCTCGGCAGCAAAGCTGTTTTGCGTCTCGTGGCTTGAAACGCTCGCTACGCTCAAGAATTTATATTTGAACCACGAACGAATGCTTCCTTTGCATGCTCAGGTGTCAATACAAGCACTCGCGACAAACAACAACTTTGGAGCCTTATATAACAAATAACTATTATGACACTGGTAACACAGTCAAAAACATTTTTTATACCTCCATTTTGTCGTGTCATAGAAGTCATGCTTCGTTTCTCAAACTCGAGTACGTTTTCTTGTCTCCGTAGTGCGTTTGTAAAATTATTCTTAAACTCCTCCTTTTTCGACTCCGTTAAAAATAGAAGGTTTAACACACCTGCGTTCACAATTTGACAATGACGTCTTAGTTTACGTTACATAGTATAATTATCAAAACCCAATAAGCACAAATGATAGAGTTAAAAAAATTAAAAACTATCTGTCAAAATCACCATGTTACATTGGCTCGTATGTAGAGCCTTAAAGTACTGCTTTTTGTATTTGACTGTAGAAAACCTCGCGTTTGAAAAATCTGAGAGACTGGTTCCACCTAAGCACACGTTCCCTCTTTCGTGACGTGATGGTCGCCAGCCTTCGTAGAAAAACGGTACACTAAGAAGAAGTAGATAACTTGCCAGGCCTTCAGTAAGAAAACTACATTAATCGAAACTATATGGGCACAGTAATCTCTTTGTAGTGTTAGATAATCGGGAAGCAACCGGGATGTAGTGTTTACTGAACTGACTTTCGCGGGAACAGCCCGCTTTGTTTTAGGGCTACTCGCCCAAATGACGCTACTGGCGTCCGTTCTTGTAAACAATACCTAGTTGTTTTTCTTTTGATGAG
The DNA here is from genome assembly GCF_003589595.1 of Hyposmocoma kahamanoa. Taxonomy (NCBI): domain Eukaryota; kingdom Metazoa; phylum Arthropoda; class Insecta; order Lepidoptera; family Cosmopterigidae; genus Hyposmocoma; species Hyposmocoma kahamanoa. Next base: position 3,055 of record NW_020654073.1, on the reverse strand, counting down.
CTTTGGTTGAATTGTTTATTAGTTTGACATTGTTGGTTGAGGTACTTCCTTTCTAGAGAAAAATGTTTCTAGGTGTTATGTACTCGTCCTTCCTACTGTACGTTATTTTTCACAATTGATTTTTTTAAGCGCCTTCGAAAAGGATGTTCTCAATTCGAGAATTTTTACGTTTTGTAGCAATAGAGCTCCTTGTGAAAGAGTTCGTCCTGGGAATTACTGGCATCTTACCTATTTCTGCCGCCAAGCAGTAATATGAGCATAACTGCGGTCCAGTTTGGAAGAGTAAGGGAGCTGGTGAAATTGCAGGCACATGGGACTTATCAACTGAAGTCTCAGGGTAATGGGCGCAGTGGCAGTGTGGCACTGCAACTGTTATGGACAGGTTCGTCCAGGGAATTAGGTACTGCCACCTCACCTATTTCTGCCGCCAAACAGGAACGTGGGCATTACTGCATTCTGATTTGAATAAGGGTGCTAGTTACAGGCACATGGGACTTTTCAACTTATGTCTCAGGGTGACGAGCGCAGTGGCAGTGTCCCTAAGATCTTTGCAATTCAAAGCTCTGAATGGCACTGCAACTGTTATGGATAGGCGTGTCGCTTACCACCAAGCTCACAACTTGTCCCGTCACTTGGTTTTATAAAAAAAATGTAGATGAGGACATAACTGGTAGAACGCGCTGGTTAAATGCCTTGTTCCATTCTTCTTACCGTGACGCTAGTGCTGGAATGTTAACTCAGACCTTCGAACTTTCTGTGAAAGATACATAATTATTATATCCATAGGGTAAAACCATATAACCACAACTAGTGAAGAATGTTTGCTTTTCAAAAATAAGTAGGATCGTACGTGTGTTACTACAAAACTTTTAAATACGTTATTTAGTGAGCATTAGCTACGTATACCTAAGAAACTGTGTGGTTTTCAAATATTTTATTTCCAAACCACCATCCAGTAATTTGCTACTGAGTAAACCAAAACTATAATGTTACGTGTGGTGTACCGCGGGTGGTTCACCGTAACACCACTTAAATAAATACAATTAAACGTGAACCGAATACATTTTATAGAGTTTCCAGCACTGTTGTCTGCATTTTATCGACTGGCCACTAAGGCCGTTAAACGCTAGCTATAAACATAAATAAATTCATCACTGAAAACGTGTAAATAAAGGCTGAACTGGCTATTGTTTCGTGTAGGTAAACTGAATTGCTGAAACTATTAGTTTAGACTAATCGTGTGGCTTTATTTCCAAATTTACAACATAGCTGATTCTTCATTGTTTACGATTTATAGTAATTTAACTGAACAATGGATTTTCCACGTCATTTAATTTGCTTTTCAAAGGCAATTTTCTTTCTGAAAAATCATCATCATCAACTCATCTATAGGTCCCACTGTTGGGCACGGATCTCCTCTCAGGCGAGGGTTTAGATCACCTATAGTAGCAGTAGAGCTCCTTGTGAAAGAGTTCATCCAGAGAGGTACAAGCGCTGTCACTTTATACCATAAAAAAATAATGGTCCGCCACCCTGGCTCAATGCGGTATAGGGACTTCATTTGTTTTCCAAGGGTTGTGAACCTTCTTCGAAGTGTAGGTAAACGAAAAGCACATGGTAAATTTCAAATTAAATTTCTCACGTAAAAAGAAAAACTCGGATAGGTCGACCCATTAGGCTACCACGGCTTAATGGTTTGACCTACTTCCCGGGCTATGGACCTGAGAGGAGACCTCATGCCCAGTAGTGGCACGTATAAATATCTGAAGTACAGCTACTTTACCTATTTCTGCCGCCAAGTAGTATATGAGCATTACTGCGTTCCGGTTTAGAAGGATGCTTGTGAAATTACAGGCACATGGGTCATGTCAACTTATGTTTCACGGTGACGGGCGCGAAGCCAGTGCCCCTAAGATCATTGCGATTTAAAGCCTAAGTGGCACTGCATCTGTTATTGACAGGTGTATCGCTTTCCACTTGTTCGTCTCTTACAAGAGATACCCTCCGGTCCCTCCAGCCGCTTAGATTATTGGGAACTGGAAAGACGTCGTTTTTCGGCGTCTGGAAGTGAGCGTGTCTTACAGTTCCGCCACCGATGAGGAGATTTGGTAGTGGATTCAGAGTCGACGGCTTAGCGGTGGCAACCGCTAGTCGTGCAATGCGCAACGGGAACTGAGCGTGCCTACAGCTCCGGTACCTATCTGGAAAATAGGGAGGGTTTCAAGAGACCCGAGGCACTAGCCTCTCCAAGAACCGGATGAAGTCAAGTGACAACGGTCTGTGACAACCCTGTGCACTGGCTGATCTGGGGTCACAACCAGCACAGGTTATAGTGCCCTTCTCGTATACCCTAAGGGTCGGTAGGGATGGTCACTATAAACAAAACTAATGTAGAAAGATGTGGGACTATTCGTCTCTTGTAATGATGAGGAAATTCTGTAAACATCAACGGTTTTTTTAAATACTTGTACCAAAACGTACTTATTCACTTTCTAGCGAGCGAGGTTGTACACAAACGTGTACCTATTCTTGTTACAAGTGGGCAATAAGAAACAGTGATTTGGTACCCTAAACACCTTGCATCTCAGCAACGCACCTTTGTACCATAAAGAGTTCTAGGAATGCCACCCAGAGCGAACAGATACAGAATCACAGACTGACAAATAAACAGACATACTCCAGAAGGCGGTAGCTTCGAACTCCTTAATGTACTTATGCACTTTGGAGAATCACGAGATGAAAAACGTAACATCTTACGTTTTTCTAGTGTTGAGTAATTTGCCGAAAAATAATATTTTTACAAATAATTTTTAAAAGACTCGTATTACGTTCTACGTTTAGATACATCTTTAAATATTTTATTTAACATACATTATAAAATAAAATTGTTTACACATTGCTAAATGTAGTTTTCTAAAACCTGTTTGACTTATTTTCACAAATTCTAGTAATAGACTTCAGTATTTTAAACTTTTGACACTTTTTGAATCTTTTTTGTGAAAAATGTTTTTTTTTTTCAAAAAGGAAATTTTTCCATGACCCAATACTAGTTTTT
>NW_020654072.1:0-14553 GCF_003589595.1 Hyposmocoma kahamanoa | reverse complement strand
ACGGTGTTCGTATTGGACAGTTTATTTTGAACCACTTGTGTGACCTGGCATTTTATATTACCCTTTCCTTATTTCAGATTGATAGACGGACAAAACGTTTATTCAACACAAATCCAAGCAGAATGAGTTTCAGTAGCAGAAGAGCTCCTTGTGAAAGAGTTCGTCCAGGGTAGTACTGCCACCTTGCCTATTTCTGCCGCCAAACAGTAATCTGACCATTACTGCGTTCCGGTTTTGAAAGCCAGGGCTGTTGGTGAATTTGTTTTTTAACGGAGACATATTGTATCGCAGGCGACACAGACACACTCATAGACAACTACAAATCACATCCAAACTCACGAGATAAATAAATGCAGGCCGTACAAATATTTTTCTCAGCCCGGGAATTGAACCCGGAACCTCTGCGTAGCAGTCCAGTAATGTAATGGAAGGATCACGGACGTTCCGGAATCACGGAAGCAGTTTACAAATACAAGCACATCACACTTTGCAACTTATGTCTCAGGGTGACGGGCGCACTGACAGTACCCCCAAGATCTTTGCGTTTTAAACATTGACTTACAATTATATGGACGTCGGGTCCGCGCTAAAAAGTGTCCGAACATATAGGGCGTTAAAATCGTATACAGAGCGTCATTCACGCTTTAGTCTTCGTTTGTTCGACTGACAGCGAAGCAAGCAAAATTAGACAGTACTGCGATGACATTACAATTTAAATTCAACGTTTTAGCTTTTTCATATTCCTTTACATGTCACTACGTTTAAATAGGTTGACTTGGGACATTTTTTTTTTGTTTTTGTATTAGACCACGTCGTCCATTAATTTGTAAGTCAATGGATTAGACGTTTAAAAATCGAACACTATTATTAACCGACTTAAAAAAGAGGAGGTTATCAAATTTTTTTTGTACGTATGTTATGCGTAAACTCCGGCCGATAAACCGATTTTGATGATTCTTTTTGTTGTACCTCAGTATTGGTCCCATTTAAATTTGAAGCAAATTGTTCTACCTCTAAGGGTGGCAAACTAGGGGATGAATCCGGTATCGCGCACGTCCCTGTATTTCAATAAAACTTGGCAAATTGTTGTAGTTCCACAATCTTTTAAGGTCCTTTTTTTAATTTCACAAAAAATAATTGAATATCAATTCAACAAAAATTTAAAAACTTATTATTAGCCAATAAGTTGTATAATTGTTTTTTTTAATAGCTTAAGGTTTTTCTAAAACCATAGTATTTTTGGTAAATTATTGTGTAGCTAAACTTATCAAACTTTTGCCAAGAGCTTACGTGTCAATTCTTCTTATCACGATTTTTATTTGACTCTAGTAAGCAACTCACGAAACAATTAATTAATTCTCACAGAAATAATAATAATAACAAAATTGTTTTCACCTCTCTAGCTCGGAAAGGCCATCTTCCGTATTAGAAATCTGCACGTAAAAGCGTTTTTTCCACGCTAGTTCGGAAAAGATTTTAGTGATTCGAACTTGACGATGGACTGTAGTGCACTTAACTTATTCTGTCGATGAAAAAAAAAACATAAATGATACGTTCAACGACGCGATCTATCGTACATTATTTATGTAATATAAATCCGTTAGTTTATTTTATTCTTATTATGGATGACATTAAATTGACAACGATAACTAATTTTGGTTATTAAATTATTTTAATTCGTCGAAGAACTAAACTGATTTGTTATAGTTCAACTGTTTTTCTTTCATCTACCATTTCCCTCGCTGTAGTGAGGTGAAAAGTTGTGTGGTTCGCACGGCAGCTAAGTTGTTCTGTGTCTCGTGGCTTGAAACCATCATTACGCTCAAGACTCTTAGCTTTCTTCTCTTGCTCAGGTTTCAATAAAAGCACTCGCCTCAAACAAAACCTTTGCAGCCTTGCATACACATAACTATCATTCAACAAATAACTATCATTCAACAAATAACCATTAATCATCTCAACACTTAATTGTTATAAATAAATAAACTACTTTACATAAAGTTTAGTAACAGACAGTAGTGGTGGGAGATAAAAAGGTCTGTAACACAATGGTGGAGTGTTTCTACGAAGACTAACCTTCGTTTGTTCGACTGACAGCGAAGCAAGCAAAATTAGACAGTACTGCGATGACATTACAATTTAAATTCAACGTTTTAGCTTTTTCATATTCCTTTACATGTCACTACGTTTAAATAGGTTGACTTGAGACATTTTTTTCGTGGTTTTTGTATTAGACCCGTCGTCCATTTATTTGTAAGTTTTGGTTTTAAAGCTCTAATTGGCACTGCAACTGTTATGGACAGTCGTGTCGCTTAGCACCAGTCAGGCGCATGACTTGTACGTCTCTTAACTTGCAATCATAAAAAAAAATTACATCACTTCACAAAGTATACTTAACACAAAAGCACATAGAACATAAATTAGTAGGTACATATGGGTAAAACCGGGATAGATGCCGCAGTGGGATAGGTGTCTCGTTTTCAAAAAACCTAACATCCCCAAATCGCAACAAAGAATAATTAGTATAAATAAGGAGTATAGACACCACTCATCAAAGGTCCTGCAGGGCTTCGTGTGGAAAAGACGCGTTTGGCTTGTGCATGCGTTTATCTCCGCGACGAACACTACAAACGGTTCAAAATTTCAGACGCAAATATTTACTGTCGCATAACTATCTAAGTTATAATGAATTCCGTTTTATTTTTATTATAACTATATACTGGTTCATTAACTGCGCACCTAGATGCCAATAATCGCTCTTTTGTATATAGCTTAGTTAAATAATAAAAGGGTATCTAACTATATCGCATCGCCTCGATTTTTCATGGTATAGGTTTATTTTAGGAGCAAAGGACAAAACAAGAAAGTTAAGAAAACAGACATAAGACTGTAGTACTAATTAATATGTTTTAGTTTATTCTAATTTCTATTAATAATTAATAATAAATTGAACTTAATAAAAATTCATTCAATAAAATAATTTGTAAAACTTAATATAGCGTAAATTGGAATGTTTTCTTTATAAAATTAAAAATAAGGTATTTAATTAATAACTATTGTAACCATAGTGAAAAAATAGGGTGGTTTGCATCAATATTAGACATAATTGGTTGAAGACTGTACCACCTCAGTCAACCGTGACCATCGGACCTGTAAAGGGCCCGAAACGTCGGTTTGTTTGAAAAAACAAATATACGCGATTTAAATCCGGAAAAATAGTTTCATTTCCTATGTGTAACAATCGCGAAAACCTAAGAACTCGATAAGTTAAGAAAAGAAAAATAGAAAATACATTATTTTAGTGAAAAAGACAAGTAAATGATAATAGTTTAAAAGTACGTAAAAGTACCAAAGAGGCAAATTATTCACAGTTCAAACAGCGAACATTTTGTATAGAAAGTTTTGATAGCTATATCTTTAAATACGTACATATTTATTATTAAAGATGTAATATATATATAGGACATATTAAAGATCACAAATAAAACATTTTATTATGAATTTTACTATTTCATTCTAAAGGGCATCTTAGTATTTTCATTGTGTGGCATCTATCTATATAGGTATCTATCCTCAAAAAAATTGGTTTGCAAAGTCAAGTTCTTCAAAATCAGTAAATGTTAGATCAACAAAATCATATCTTAATATAATGTAAAAGATTAAACTAGTTATATCCATAGGAATTATTCATGGTAAACTAATAATTTTTAAATTAGGAGGACCTTTTAAAAAGTGCCCTAAACACATATTTGAAGAGAAAAACATAAATTTACTTACTTTACAACAGTTTGTGCCTAAATGGTCTTTTTTATAATATCAAGTGATAAGATGAACAAGTCATAACAATGCAGTGCCACTCAGAGCTTTAAATCGCAAAGATCTGAGGTGCACTGGCGCTGCGCCCATCACCCTGGGACATAAATTGCCAAGTCCCACGTGCCTGTAATTACACCAACACCCTTACCTTCAAAACCGGAACACAGTAATGTCGACATTACTGCTTAGCGGCAGAAATAAGTAAGGTGGCAGTACTTCCCTGGACGAACTCTTTCACAAGGAATTCTACTGAAACAAAAATTCTGTCCTGAGGCATCAGCATAAATACTATAGACCGTGAAAAGTCAAACGTCCCTGGTTTTCTCTTTATCGTATTCTGTATTCAAGACTGCGGGCATGATCCACCGAAAAGTTGTTTAAAATGTTTTGTTGCATGCTTTACCAGATTTTTCTAGGGTTCGCGTACTCATCTAGTTAAATACGGAAACTTTCATTCATTTCTAGGCCTGGGCCCTGGGGCATCATGCCCATGAGGCTGGCTCAGTTTCTCTTTTATGTCGGAAGTGGTCTTCGGCCTTTTGGTCTCCGAAGGCTTGAACTAGACCACCACGGACTCAGGTTTTCGCCCCAAAAGGCACAAAGACACAGTACGGTTTAAGATTGGCGTATTTGAGTATAAACACATTGAACAAAGTGGGTAAATACTGTTACATCAGTGGTCGCGTGGTTTGCTCACCGATTTTCACCGGTGTCGCGCCATCTCTGAGGTTTCGGGTTCGATTACGGCCGGGTAGAAAAACTATTTTTTTTCATGTCTCGGGTCTGGATGTTTGTAGTACCGTCGTGATTTCCGATTTCCATAAAACAAGTGTTTTTAGTTACTTAATTTGGGTTCAGAGCAACGTACGCATGTGATTTTGTCTAATGTGATATTGATTTTTTTTTATGATACCAAATGCCGGGACGAAAAAGTCGTGCACCTGGTCGTATGCGACACGCTTGTCAGTGCCAGTGCCACTCAGAGTTTTAAATCGCAAAGATCTGATGGGTGCTGCCATTGCAGCCGTCACCCTGAGAAGTAAATTGACAAGTCACATGTGCCCGTAATTTCACCAGCATTCTTACCCTTCAAAACCGGAACGCAAGCACATTAATGCTTGGCGGCAGAAATAAGTGAGGTGGCGTACTTCCTTGGACGAACAAAAGAATTCTAATTACCACTTGAACAGCACAGAATACTTTTGCGTTAACACGACACCTCGTTAAAATAATCCTCTGCAAATAATACCACAGAAACCTAAACGGCAAAAGTTCAACAAAAATCATTCAAGATTGTTCGGACGAACTTGTAAACAAGAAGAAATGGGTACAGTATTTGCAGATAAAATTCCAGGTTACCTAAACATATGCACGAAAATGCAGAAAACCAGCTTTCTTCAAACACGCGAGTATTCGATACTTATGCATACACGTGATCTTTCTTTAAGTACATGTGTTTACATACAAAGTAATACGCAAAATAATATGAGTTAGTACAGGAACATTGTAACAGTTGTATGGAGTAAATTTCTCGGAAATGATGACCCATTTTAAGTGATAATGTAACTTGTTTTCATCTGAAGTTAAAAAATACATTGGTACAGTAAAAGCTTAAAATATATTAGAAACTAAAACTAGATACATAGCGATACAGATAAATTACATGAATAAAATTGTGTCCCCGCGGCAAGGTGCCCAAGATGCAGTCAGCGTTCACCCTTCGTACTGCTGTGCTGATACTACGTTGGGCGAGATAGCTGCCGTATACCCGATAACGTCGAGTAACCGATTTTGATAATTCTTTTTTTGTTGGAACGAGGATACCTCAGCAGGGGTCCCATGTAAATTAGAAGCAAATATTCCACCTCTAAGGGTGGCAAAGTAGGGGATAATTGACTTTTGAGGTCGGTTTTTTTTTTGGATAAAAATTTGTACAAATGAAGGGCACCGGCTGGCTGATTTTCATTTAAATCGGGATCGATGCGATCGGGTAGCCCATCCGAGTCTCGAAATCAGATGGGTTTCCTAATTCCTGCTATATCTTTCTAATTTGTAAGCTAATTCGACTATTGTTCCGATTTGAAATGTTAACAGGGGGCTACTCTCTATCTCCGTCCGAAACAATTACTGTCAAATAAGTAATATCGACAAAATTAAAAGACAAGTATCCAGTAGGAAGCCTCATTCGCATCACGCGTCTTTGCATTTGGTCAAGTATTGCTTATTTGGCAGTAATTGTTTCGGACAGATGTCTAACGGAGATCGAAAGTAGACCCCCTGTTTCCGATCGACCAGTTGTAAATCGCAATTATGCGCCTCGAGTCGGAAGAGGCGCAGTTTCCGATCGGGAGAGGCAATCAAAATCAAGCCATTTGAAGTTAATAAGCGCTATGATTGCGAGAACATAGCGAGAACGTTTAAGTAATGAATTTTATCATGTTCTGCTTCTGACTGATTGTATAAAAAACTAGATGACCTAACTTGATTAACATTTTGTTTTAGTGTTGGCATTATAATTCGATTTAGAAGCGTGTTGGACCTATTTAATACAACATAACGTACGCTTGTTGGATTAAAGCCATTATTGTTGTAATGATACTTTTTAACCGACTTCAAAAAAGGGTTCCCTATTTGACTGTATTTGTTTGTATGTATGTTACGCAATGACTTCGGCATTTGTGAACCGATTTCGATGATAATGTTTTTGTTCAAAAGAGGTTCATACTTCGGTGTAGGTGCCATTAAAATCTGAAGGAAATATTCCACCTCTGCTTATAGATATTTCTTTCCTCATGACAAGCTAGGAGATGAATCCGGTTTCGCGAACTGTCTGGTATCCGATTTGAAATTGAAAAAGTTATAATTATATCACATGAAAGTCATAAGAAAATAAAATAAAATTAATGGAAAAGCTGAATTTTTCTAGTTTTCCATATTCTTAAAAAAATTACTCTACGTAAATCGCTCTCCGGCAATATTTTCCAAATGCACGTTAGATGTTTTAACCTTCCAGTCTCGATACGTATATGGCGACGGTTGTACTGTGAGCGCTAAGCAAGGAGGTTCCGGTAGGACCAATTTGGGAATGATCTTTACTTAATTGGTTCTGGACCGAATGTTCTGGGAAGAGCTACGGAATTCAGTCTGAGAATTCCGTTACTCTAGTACACATAGTACTGGTCTGGAGAGATTACTTTTCAGCCGCCCCTCGTATGTCCCAGGGTGACAGGCGCAGTGGCATTCGGCCCCTCCGGTCTTGCGATTTAAAGCTTTGAGTGGCACTGCAACTGTCATGGATAGGCGGTGTCACTTACCACCAGGCGCACGACTTGTTTGTCCCGTCACTTACTTAATATCATGAGAAAAGTTAAAAAAAAGGTGAAAGAAAATGACAAAAAAATCTTTATTTTATTTGCAGAACCTTCAATATTTTAATATGATTTATCTTTTCCAATTACAAGGCAAGGTTCTGACAAGCGTACGGTGCGAAAATTTCATTCAAATCGCTGCGTGTGCGCATCGCACCCACTTAGCTACCACCGTACTTGCTAAATGGAAAATAAATAAAAATTATCGACGTAATACAAAAGAGCCATAAATAACTTCAACCGTTATCGATCGATAATAAATGCAACGAAGTCGCGCGTGCGCATCTGAGCTGTTTACATGACACTTTTAAAGAATTATGTATTCAAATTAACTCTGATAGGTTTTGAAGGAGGTAGACTATAACTATATGTATTGAAGAAACCCGTATCTAGTAGAAATGTATAATATAGGTTATTGCTAACGTTAATTTAAAAAAATCATTTTAAAAATAAGATTAAAATCGAAGCGACTTTATAGTTTCTTTGTTCCTTAGACTATGGAAACTTTCTATCCTCTAAACTTTGTTCTAAATATTTCAATTGCTTGTGGTTAGAACAATTGGAAATGCCCAAGAAGTTTATGTAAGGTTCTTGAAACTGACGTAATGGGTCTCTTTCCATCTTTTGCGCATACAATGTGTAGAAAAAGGACAGTTAGCTATTTGATAATTTTGTGCGCTTTTGTAATTTATATTTACGATTCATTTATATATAAATTAAATACTTTAAAACTGAACAAAATAACATTTTTAAATGAGAACTATGATAACACAATACATTTGTTTAGTGAAAATATGATACAAAATCATGTTTTTACACTTTACTGCAGTAATTTTTACAATTAAGTTATTATTAAATGGCACTGCATGATTGACAACCTCGCTGTCAGTCGAACAAACGAAGACTGCTGCGCGATTGACGCTCAGTATGCGATTTTAACGCCCTACAGGTGCGGACACTTTTTAACGCGAACCCGACGTCCATTTATTGGTAGGTCAATGATATATAGGTTGTAAGCATCGGCTATATAATTAGAAATAGAGACGAAATGTTATTTAATTTGTTTGAAAATTATTCTGCCAAATCATTACGGTAACGTACGTACGACGACGTACGGTCAGCCCGAATTCGATACAATTGACGGGTATCGTCAATTATTTCACTTCAAATCGACCAGTTTAACTTGAGCTTTGCTATAATGGACAAAAATTAAAAAAATTACATATTTAATATTTAATTACTGATGAAATGTGATTCGTTTATTTTGTAATTAGATGTTTTGCAGTTTTTCCTACACCACCGAATGAAACAGCCCCTGATAGTTAGAGATCTTTATTACAATAAAATATTTTTGGAATATACGGTGACGTACACACAGGTCAGTTGTTGGCGCTGTACTATTTCAATTTTCTAATTTGTGATTTCAGTGCAAACAAGAGTTGACATTTAAAAGTGATATAAGGCCTATTTGCCTGGTGAGTTGCTAGGGGTGAATGGTCCTTATTTTGTTTCTATTTCTGGTTATGTACTCGATGGTTGTAAGTTAATTTGCTTGTGACAAATTGTTTTTATAATGTAAATTTATTTATTTGCAAACTCCTTGTTTACTTTAACACTCTTCTGGTAAATCCTTGGTATCAATTTCGGTTGACAAATGATCGCAATTTCCTCGATCCTACATCAACGTAATGAATCACTCGACAAGTCACGACTGCTGCGATCACCTTGCGTATGCGCAAGAACGTGTCTGATTTACATGCGTGTACGAACTGCATTGACATTTTTCTTTGAAATTCAATGCCTTTTCTAAAGGATTGTAGTAAAGTTTACTTTTTATTGTATGACATCACGAGGACGACCTCGGTGGCCTAACGGTTTACATTGTGGGCACTGGATGCGAAGGTTCCAAGTTCGATTCCCGGTAAAACCAATTTGGGAAATGAATTTTTCAAAATTGGTTCTGATCTTGGTGTTCTGAGATCTGCCCCGGAGAAAATTCCATTGCTCTTAGTACTCATTGCACAGGTAATGTCCTAGTTTGAGACCAGGCAATCGTGATTATATAGCATACGAGAGGCAGCTGAAAAGTAATCTCTTATGATTATTTCCAATTTAATAATAATACTGGCCACTGCCGTGACGCATTCGTTGTTTAACATATTTGAAAAAAGTCAAAATTACAAAACAAAATGGCTGAAAAAAAAACAAAATGAGCAACAACTTTTTTTAACATACTTTTTCTAGCTTTTAATTCCATTTCTAACAAACATAATAACTGCATTTCTTACGTACATTCCCTATGTACATTTTTGATATTCGAAAAAAAAGTAATATTATCATCTTTAATTTCGTACCTATATAGGTTACTTTTCAGGCGTCTCTTGTATATTATTACGGCACATAAGTATTACAGTGCCACTCATAGATTTAATCTGAGTTACACTTCCACTGCACCCGTCACCCAGTGGCATTAAGCCGACAAGCCTATGTTTGTAATCTTACCAGCACCCTAACCGTTCAACAACCAGTAACGCTCACAGCTCACATTAAAGCTTGAAGGCAGAAATAGGTATATGATGGCAGCACTTCCCTGAACGAACTTTTTCAAAAGGAACTGCACCTGCAACTGCACTGATAAGATATACAATTATATGCTACTATTAATGTGCAACTTGTTCTTTTTAATAGAATTCTTTAAGTAGCCGATTTCATGAAAAAAGTAAAACGAAATCTTTTAATATATATTTTCCGTGATACATTTACGCATGATATATAACGCGGCCTTCCTCCCACCCGTACCAGCAATACGAACGGCAGTGCATTCACCGTATAGTAAATTTTATTCGAAGGATGTCAGCGTGAGTTTTTTTGAGAAATTAAAATATAATAATAAACCATAACGCAACTCTTAAAACGAAAGTATTTGTTCTTTCATCTTTTTAATTTCAAGAAACTAAACACGCGATTTCCAAAATTGAATACGAGGGCTCGCAATGAATTTAAAACTCGCTCACTCCCTCGTGTCGTAGTTATAATAAGAGCAACTCAAGTCTGTAAGCGTTAGGCGCCTAAATTCCTACATTTCGCTCGGAGTATAGGGCTGTCACATTATTATTTTAGGTATAATATATAACTAAAGTTGCAAAAATAATTTGACAAACTTAAGGTGTTCATCACAGTATTCTCGTGCTATATTGAAATATTTGTTGTTAAATGCAGTAGGTACTTGCGTACTCATAATTTTATACCAGGTTTGCGGGTTGGTCTCTTGATTATGGATTATTATTATATTTTTAGTAGCAATAGAGCTCCTTGTAAAAGTGTTCGTCCAAGGAAGTACTGCCACCTTATCTATTTCTGCCGCCAAGCAGTAATGTCAGCTTTACTGTGTTTCGGTTTTGAAGGGTAAGGAGTGGCAGTGCCCCTCAGATCTTTGCGATTTAAAGCTCTGAGTGGCGCTGCAACTGTTATGGACAGACATGTAGCTTACCATCAGGCGCATGCCTTGTTCGTCCCGTCACTTGATATTATAAAAAAAATATTATGTAATAGAAATGCTGAACAATTATGAATTTGAGGCCCAACACTGGTGAGATATGCTTTGTGTGGAGTATCCGCCACTAATTTTTTAGGTTTTGAGTCGGCTTGATCATTTTATCATGTTGTAGACACAAATAGAATACCATGGTTGCCAGGATCGGGCAAGATGTTACTCCGCCAGGCCTAAGCCTGCGGCTTTGCTGCCGGATCAAGAGTCCCATGAGGCAGTGGTCTCCTTCTGTGAAGCGGTGATACTCCATATCGGGAGAAGGACGGTCGGGTGTGGCCCGCTTCGTCGTGAGGAGAGGGAGGGGGAGGACGTAGCTCCTCTCACGTGCTAGAAGGGTTCCGGTGCGCAAAGTTGATCCCGGATCCCTTCCACTAGAGCATCCGAGAAGGCCACCGTGGGGTTTTAGACGATAGAAGTACGCTGCCCCCACGGCACTCCATTCCACGAAAAAAAAGCCCCATTTCGTCATGTTGTCTCTACATCGTTCAACTTGTGCCTTGAGACATTTCAGGGGCGGTTGACCACTGCAGCTAGCGCCCGGGGGAAGACTTTCGGCTTGGGCAATAAAATGAAACATTCGTTGGGTTACCTTTTATAGCAGCGGTAGGTCGAAGAAAGCTCTTACGTCTTGGTGGTCATACTGGTGGGAACTTGTGGCCGAATAAAGGGTGCCGAAATATTTACTGTTTATACTAAAATAGCAAAGACGAGACGAGAGTAAAAGCATTAAAAGTATTAAGATGTATATCTTGCGGCAAGCAGTTATAGTTGCAGTAGATCTCCTTGTGAAAGAGTTCTTCTAGGGAAGTACTGCCTACTTGCCTATTTCTGCTGCCAAGCAGTAAAGCTAATATTACTAGAAATAGGTAAGGTGGCAGTACTTCCCTGGACGACGAAGCAGTGCCGGCAACAGCTTTAAATTGCAAAGGTCTGAGAGCACTGCTACTGCTACACTAAGACGTAAATTGAAAAGCACCTTTAACCTTTAAAACTGAAACACAGTAATGTTCGCATTACTGCTTAGCGGTAGAAATAGGTAAGGTGGCAGTATTTTCCTGGATGATCTTTTCACAAGGAGCTCTACTAATATTAACTTCATTTCCTTTACGTAAGCAAAACATTTCGTGCTAATGGATTGTAAATCAATGATATCAGATCAGTGATGTTGTAATAAGTATCTTAAATAAACTGTGGATGACAACTACAATTAAGTGAGAGCATATCTGACCCGCCCCCTTTCGTGTTTTAGTGTATTAAATAATTTTTCTGACGTTCGCATCTTGTTTATAGCTGTTATTATTTAAAGATTTTATAGCTTAAATTACTTCCCGATCAGTAAAACGCTTTTGTGTTTCTTTTTAAAATATAAATTAAGCAGTAGCTATAAAGCTGCTTTAACAACATTGTTACTCGATCATTTAGGTACAGCCTTTTGAAATGTTAACACAGTGACGGAATAAAATAATCTAATAATAATAACGCACACACTCAACATAGTCCCGCACTAGGGAAACCCTATGTCGCGGGTGCCATGGACGCACACATAGACAACCATATATAATATACAATAACTATGTAGTAAGCTCTTTTTGACTTGTTAAGCATTTTAAATTTAAATAGTTTCATGTTGGTGAAAATTCGTAAATAGCATTGCATTACTCATATTTAAGTATACTATAATTGTATTATTTGTCTGTGAATTTTCCTAAAATGTAAAAATAAATAGGAGATGAGACCTTAAAAAAACATATTCCGTACATATACACGGTATCTCTAATGATTTTGGTAAAAAAGAAATGGTTTATTATATATTTTTTTTAATTTGGGGGATTTATAAACACAGCTGACGCCATAGTGCCAAAATCGTTAGGAACACCACGTGTCTGGGTTATTAATTAAAATGTTACACATATATTTTCCGTCACTTCTCTTTACTGTCTGTCTTGGTAATTCTTTTGAAATAACCAACATTTTTGTTCCAAGACAAGAAGTTGTTAGTCTGCGAAACTGATAACAAATTGATTTAAAAAGTTTTTTTCACCTAATCGTAACAGCATTCCTCTAGAGACAAACGGATGGTGGAAATGTCAAACTGGTCCAGGTCTAAACTGGATGGTGGCCGTGACATTCAGGCTTGTTCCGCGAGCTAATACAATGAGACCAGATACAAGGAGGTGGCTTATAAATTGCAGTATCGAACTAAATGAAGGTTGAATTTTGGCAGCTTTGTCTCTCGATTGAGGCTATTCGAATGTCCAAGACATATTTTTCGAGTGTCTTCGACGACAAACAAGCTTTATATGAAGGTGTTGTAATACATATAAATGTACCAGACAACCACACCAACTGCCTAGGTTCAGACTAGGAAACTCCCTGTGCCATGAATACCAATGCAACGAAATTAATTCCTGGTTACTTAAAGACCAGAATCAATCTAGAAAAGTCCAACACTGTTCCTATCGGGAATCAAATGCGAAGCTTCTGATGTCTAATCTTAATTTAGAAGTTAGAACAAGTAATTACGGCTACAGAGAGTCACACAAAAATATGCTATGTAAATTGTAAGTCAATGCTATGTAAAGAAGTTTTCTATTTTCAAATATGCGAAAACCGAGTGTTGCAGATAATAGTTGAAACTTCATTGCGTACGGATCAACATCTGAACGGTACAGAGTAGGTAAATTACTAAAATAACGTAAGGGCATAATAATTATGTTATAGAATAGATAAGATCTAATATAGGTAAGCTCAAACTTACAAGAATGTATTTAAATTGGTATTAAATTGATATTCAATTTTTTTGACTCCATTAGTTTGTTATAATTATTAATCCAAAGATCAGAAAAAATTCCTTTGATCCGACCGGATTCGAACCGACGACGTCTTCTAGCAAACCGTGTCAGACGCTATGTCAACCTCACGTATTTTTCCATGTGCTTGTTGTTGGATCTTTGTATTTGCTTTTTAACGACTTTTTAGAATTTTTTTACAAGAATGTACTTCTCTCCGCTAGCAAATTAAGAAAATAAAAAAGCAATGTTTAGTTGATTCTCCTTATTTATTATAATATAGTTATTTATTCTGATTATTCAATCAAGTACTCTGCGGCGCACACGACGCAGGGCCTTAAAGGGAACCGAATGTAGTATTCTGAAATATTATTTAATTAGTTCACGATAATATAAGTACTCGAATACATATAAATTGTATACTTATATTGAAAATTGTCCTTTTTTTACCCACTTGTTTTTTTTTTCATTTAAACAAAAAATTACAATGGTTATTAAATCTAACCTTCCTACTGCGACCCTTTACCGGGTATATACGTAGTAGGCTTCTTAAAATAAAACTTTAACACTTTACACACCCACATTGTTTATCATTCAGCCGATTTATTAAATTATCACGCTTTATCTACATATTCGACAATGACAAATGAAGAATGTAACCAAGCACGATAGTATTATCTGCAACAATTTCACTTAAACTAAAGCCTTCCTTAAATTTACCTCCTTTCGAACTGATCGATGTCGTTGCGTAAACCATGTTGTAATCTCATTGTTAAAACAAAAGACGGAGGGTGTGCGCCTGCGCATGGCAATTAGTTCATCGCTTGTTTTGCGCGAGCAGTTGTTTTTCTCTTTAAAATTTATCAAGACATACTTACCAAATAATTAGGTTAAAAGTTTATCATTCAGATTGTTACATAATTAAAAAAAAAGGAATCGACTTCAAACTGTTTATAAACACACAAACAGAAAACTAGAAAGTCAAAAATCGTGTACCGGAAAGTGTGCGAAACCGTATTCATTCGGATGG
>NW_020654071.1:0-13348 GCF_003589595.1 Hyposmocoma kahamanoa | reverse complement strand
TGAGAAAATTACAAATCAAACAAGCCAACAAAAATGATTTTCATTCAGCGTTTGACTTTGACGTTTCAGGCTGTTTTTTTTTTTTGAATTCGTTCGGAAATCTAACCGATGTTCCGATTTACACAGAATATTTGACAAATTGGCATAAGTATAATATCATCATTGAATTAGCACGACAGAAGAAAAAGAGAGAATTTGTACGATTTCTTCGACATGTGCAATATTTTAACCAAAGAGCAGAAAGGGTTTAGAAAAAAATATATCTATTAATGTAGCCATCTATGAACTAGCATAAGCATCTATAACTGCATAAGGTTAACACGAACAGTGACAATAATTCTCACCTGAGCTATTTTTATAGACATGACAAGGGCTGTTGATCACGTGGACCATAGTATATTATTACTTTTTTTATAATGTCAATTTGATCACTATAACATCAAAGGTAACGCCCTGAAACTTACAGTCTTATTTGGCAAATCAATACTAGGATACAGAACTTCAAGTAATAGAGTCAGAAAGTTCAGATCGAAATGTAGACGTGAAATACGGGGTACCTCAAGGCAGCATACTGGACCCCCTACTGTTCCCAACTTCATTATATTAATGACATGCCAAAAAATACTAAATATCCAGTAATATTATATGCAGACGATAGCTCATTAATTGTTGAATGCTTGGACAATAATTACGAACACTATGAAAACGAAATAAACACTACTCTCAAAATTTTTGTAAAAATATCAGTAAAAATTTAACAATAAATTTAAATAAAACAAAAATAATGCATTTTCAACAAAGATTGAGCATACCAGTAAAAATATATATCAAATATGATAACATTTGCCGACAGATAGTTGACGCTACTAAATTCTTTGGAGTAAGTATAGATAAAAACATGTCATTTGAATCTCACTCTCAAAGCGTTTGTGCCAAACTCTACCAATTCTCTTATGCTTTGTTTACTATATCAAAAACGATAGACCGGAAAACGATTATTAAAGCGTATCATGGTTTCGTAGGGTCAACTTTAACATACGGAATCATATTTTGGGGCAACTCTAGTAACAGAAGTACAATTTTCAGTGCTTTAAACGATGTATACGAGCAATTTGTGGACTAAAATATATGGAAAGCTGTCGTTCTTCTTTGAGTCTCTTCACTTTCCATTTGTATGTACTCGAAGTTTCTAAATTTCTCAAAAAGAACCCAAATTTCTCCACAACTAGACTTACGGCACAAAATCGTATTTCACGTTCTAGGCCACAATTATTGAGTACAAAGATCTGCAAAACAGCTCTACTTAGAAAGAGTGTTGTTCAACTTGCACCGGTCATATGTAATAAAATTCTAGATCGTATAGAATCACTTGAGACGGGTAAGTTCCAAAATATGTTGAGTAATTTATTAATAGATAAATGTTACTATGACATCAACGATTTACTAAATGACATTATAACTAAGACTTAATCTTATTCACTCGAGGAAGCCTACGTTAGGAATTGATATTTTGCCGCCTTTCTTTCTCGAACTCGTTCTTAAATCCCAAAGTTACTGAAGTGCAAAAAATGGATTTACAAATTCTGCAGGCTGATTTCACGTCACATTTCCTTCATATTTACACACTAGTTTTTACTTATTTTTAAAGTAATGCATCCAAATTATAGTACCCTTGATAAGAAATTTAAATAAATAGAAAGTTTTGCTATATCCTGAATAATACTTCTTTATAAGATACGAGTTCGAGAAAATAAGGCATCGATTTGTAATAATTTTAGTTTTTGAATGAATTAATTTGTTTGTAATCTTATTCACTTGTATGGACAATAATTCTCAAAACTGACTACTATACTAACTTACTACTTATTACTAACTTAACGTAACGTAACTTATTACTTTAATATACAAGTATCAAGTTATCGATTTATAATATATGTATACGTATTGGAATTATAGAAATGCAAACTGTAATAATACAGGGCGCCCATATATAAAGTGCACGAATTAAAAGATAGTGCTCGTTGGGGAGTTAAGTGAAACTATTTTCTGCTATCAGAATTTCGTGACAAATGAATTAACCTTAAAACTTTAAATAACCTTGCATTTGATGATCTTGCGAAGTAAGGTAGATTATAGGTTTTAGGTGGATCAAATAGATATAACGATAGAGAGAACAAATAGAGACAACGTTTTATTCGGGTTAAATAGATATATACAAATATTTTCACTTCCATGACAGCTTATTCACATAGGATTCATTAAAACTAACACCATAATTATTATTATATTGAACCACCTAAAAATAACAAATTTTTATAACAAAAGGAACCTGTAGCTATAGATATTACTAATTAAAGTAATTTTGGAAGTCATGTCAGTGAAAAGGCGCTGGCTTAGTGTTCAGGACGAAAACGTGTTCGCGCCCATGTGATTTTTAATATTGTATTTGATTTTTAACATTTTCTGGTCCTTCAGCAGCCGGATTACATCAAGAAAGAACAATGCCAGTTACCAGAAGCGCAAAATCATACCCCGTGAATACCCAAGAATCCTCGTCCACTGCTCCAACCTGTTCGACGGGCACTGACACGATCACGGGGACCGAAAAGACCGCTACAACTTCAGAACACACGCGCTCCACGTACGCCACACGTACAACCGGTGCAACTGTGGAAACCGACGCGACGATCAGACAAATCGACGCGGCGCCGACTGCCACCTCGCCAGTCTCCCAACTAGTAGAGAGACCCGAAGCCGGCGCCACTACAAGCGAAGCACCACGGAGAATATGCTCTCCTAAATCTGTTCGATCTTTTCGATCCGGTTCTTCGAACAGTCGTCGTAAGCAGCTAGCGGAAGCGCAACAAGAATTATTGAAGTTGAAAATCGATTTAATATCTGCAAAGATCGCGGCAATGGAAGAGGAATCGGACGTAGACGAACCGGAGGAAGCCACGATCCGCGAAGAACGCACATCGGAGTGGATTCGCACAAGCACTATTGGGTTGAGAAGAGAAGAGCAGGAAGACTACACTGCCGCCACACGTACGAAGGAAGATATATTGAAGGGAAGACCTGCCGAATCACAGGCGCCGCCGCCGACGCGCGACGTCATTCGCCAGGAAAAAATCTCCACGTACGCGGCACCTGCGACAGCTGGGACCAGGTGCCCCCCCACCAACTACGCGGGGGGAGCGCCCCCCTCTACATACGTCACGCACACAAGTGAGAGACAACAGCCGCAATACTATCGTAACAACGACGGCCACCTGGAACATAAGCCGCCGAACGACATATGTTATGAAAAGTTAGCAACGGCGATCACTACTGCGGCACGAGCGATTCAACCCACTACTGCAAGACTTCAAGAATTACCCATATTCAACGGTTCGTCAAGCGACTGGCTGCCGTTCAAGACAGCCTATGAAGAATCTGCAGGGCTGCTTACAGAACAAGAGAACCTGGCGAGGCTCCGGAGGAGCTTGAAAGGCACCGCTAGGGAAGCAGCTCAATGTTTATTCGTCGGAGCCACGTCCTCCCACGAAGTAATGAGCTTACTGACATCAAGGTTCGGTCGTTCGGACGCGCTCGCACTGGCCGAACTGAGTAAGCTACGCACCCTTCCACGTCTGGGCGAACATCCGAGAGACATCTGCAACTTCGCATCGAAGATCATCAACGTCACGGCCACATTGAAGGCGCTAAACAGACCGCATTATCTACACAATGCCGAGATAGTGCGCGCCGTGGTTGAGAAGCTGCCTTCAGCATTGCGCTATCGATACTATGACTTTGCTGCGGAACAGCCAGAATACCAACCTGACCTAGTAACCCTGACCGAGTTCATGCAACGCACAGCTGCACGTTGTGGGAGCTACGCGCCCGTCGAGAACACACCTGTGGAAGACCGGCGGGAGCCAGCAGGCAGGAGACCCATGAAGAGCTACCACACTCAAATAGCGAAGCCAGCCGAGCACGAACAAGTTACTACGTGTCCTATTTGCGACAAGACGGGTCATCATGTGGCGCAATGCGACGAAATGAAGACAGCAGATGTAGCCGCCAGGTGGGACATAGCACGCAAACATAGGCTATGTTTCCGCTGTTTACGGACACGCAAATTTCGCCATACGTGTAAGAACAAGAGGTGCGGCATCGACGGTTGCGAGTACATGCATCATTCACTGCTGCATGGCACTCCACCCTCATCAAAGGAGAAGAAAGAAGCTCCTGCATCATTTGTTGTGGCATCAGCAAAAGACAGAAGCAACACCACCGCGCTACTGAAGGTACTCCCTGTGCAAGTGAGGGGCCCCAAGGGTACGTGCAACGCACTCGCACTACTGGACGACGGGTCAACGTGCAGCCTGATTGAGGCGGCGCTAGCAAGAAGGATCGGCGCAGCGGGTACACCAGCACCCTTTTACATTGAGGGTGTAGCCGGCACGCGAATTAACGTTGGCGAATCGCAACAAGTACGCATTTCTCTGCGCGGGCGCGACACGAATGAGCATACAATAACAGCCCGCACCATGAACAACTTGAAGCTATCGCCGCAAGCAGTGCCACGTAACGTCATACGAGCTTGCCCCCACCTGCACGACTTAGAAGAGCATCTCATCTACGAAGAGGGATCACCTACGATACTGCTGGGTCAAGACAACTGGCATCTTTTACTCACACATGCCGTGCGACAAGGGGACCGACACCAACCGATCGCAACACTCACCGACGCATATCCACACAAGTTGCGTACATACACAGCCGCGCGAACTACTTCCTGCAACGTTGGGCATCTAACTCGCGCCGAGTACTAAGCACGCTGTCACCGGGATCGAAAGGCGACATACTACAACTGGACAGCACGAAAATACTGGGCATGGTGTGGCAACCAGAGGAAGACACCCTGTCTTTCAACATCAACACTCACAAAACACCGGCGGAAGTATACAACGGGGCAAGAACACCAACTAAAAGGGAGGCGCTACGCACTGCGATGTCCATATTTGATCCATTGGGCATCGCCACTCCAGTCACCATACAAGCGAAGCGCATCATACAAGACACGTGGCGCTCGGGCATCGATTGGGACACCCCGTTAGAAGCGCCCGAAGCGGACGCCTGGAGCAGATGGCTGGAAGATGTACGACGACTCGCCAAGATAAAAGTACCGCGCTGCTATATGAAACTTAGTCACGCGCGCGGCATCCAGTTACACACATTCGTGGACGCAAGTTCAACGGCATACGCGGCCGTCACCTATTGGCGTGTAGAAGACGAAGATGGCAACATACACGTCTCACTCATCATCGGCAAGGGGAAAGTAGCTCCGTTGAAGGTGATCTCCATACCACGACTAGAGCTGCAAGCTGCCGTGCTGGGTTGCCGTCTTACACAGACCGTCGTCGACGAGCATCAATTTAAACCGACGAGCCGCTACTACTGGACAGATTCCCGCACGGTGCTGACCTGGATACGCAACGGACCGCGAGTTTATAAACCGTTCGTAGCGCATAGAGTGGCGGAGATCGCTGAACACACTAAAACGAAAGAATGGAGATGGATACCCACCAAAATGAACGTCGCAGACGACGCCACCCGCGACGTGCCACACGACTTCGACTCTAATCATCGATGGTACAGGGGGCCGGACTTTCTATATATGTCGGAAGAAAATTGGCCTCAAGAGGAAGTCACGGACGTCAACGTCACGGATGAAGAACGGGTCCACCTCACCACAGGCGTCGGCGCGCGACTGAAGGAAGCTCTACCCGTAGTAACTCGTTTCTCAAGTTGGATACGCCTCATGCGGACCACAGCGCGCGTACTACAGTTCATAGACAGGCTACGGACGCGCACACAACGATGCGCCGCTTTAAGGAAGAGAACGAGGAAAAATGCCGACGCCGACCCTACTTGGCGAAAAAATAATACAGGAAGACGCCAGTATCCGGTTCATCAAGTGGAGATACATACCGCCGAGCGCACCGTTCATGGGAGGAGCATGGGAGCGTCTGGTACGGAGCATCAAAACAGCTCTGTACACCGTACTGCACGAACGCGCCCCGAAAGAAGAGGTCCTGCACACTCTATTGGTCGAAGCAGAGCACACCCTCAACAGCCGCCCTCTCACCCATGTATCCACTGCTCCAGAAGACGAGAACCCCCTGACTCCGAACCACTTCCTACTGGGGGGTCCCTCACGAGTACCACTGCCTGGAGCCTTCACGGACACAGACATCGATGGGCGCAAAATCTGGCGGACCAGCCAACGACTGGCCGACATGTTCTGGTCACGCTGGATAAAAGAATACCTCCCTGATCTCCAGCACAGACGAACTCCGAGAGCCACCAACGGCGCGCTACAATTGGGAGACTTGGTGTTCATAGCCGACGGGACGCTACCACGCAACACCTGGCCCCGCGGCATCATTGTGGCTACATACCCAGGCCCCGACGGAGAAATAAGGGCGGTCGACGTGCGGACAAACAGAGGAGTTCTGCGCCGTCCTACAAAGAAGCTGGTAATCATTGCAACGGGAGGCAACGAGACAACGAAGCGCGAACCCTAGGACTTTCCAGCTACAAGCTGCGGCGGGAGAATATGTTCAGGACGAAAACGTGTTCGCGCCCATGTGATTTTTAATATTGTAAATTTATTATTGTGATTTATTATTATAATTTGGTATTGTTAATTTAGTTTAAGGTTTGGTAAATAAACGAGAGGGAGAGAGGGGTTTTGCTTGGAGTCTGTAGGGTTCTCCCGTCCCGCTCCTGCATTGGTGCCGTCCCGCTCGCACACTTGAATAGAATGCGAGCAGCACGGCGGGCCAGCGATGATATAAAAAGCGGAGCGTTGGGAGCGGAACGACATTCCAAAATTGACTGCACAAGACTCCGAAGGCGTTCCAAATCTCTCCGCGATCCAAGCAAAACCAAGAACAAGAAGCTCAATTTACAACCAGGCGTTTTTTTCTCACAATCCGCCCCCACACTTAGCATAAATGCCACAGTTTTCTACGATTGTAGTATTCTGCCATAATCGTGTTAAGAGAGAAGGGGTTAAGTATTTAGGATTAGTTTCAAGGTAAACGTTAGATTGTTGGTAGTTAAAAAAAATCGATAAGGTATTTGTTTGAGTACGGGCTGTATGCTCTAAATACACCTATCTATTCACCGACTAAGTAAGTAGATAATATTGCGTCGAATAGCTACTGACAAAAATATATTAACTTGCGACACGAGATTATTCAGCCAAACATAATATTAACAACGTGACTTATTCGGAACGTGATGTGTTGCCACGTTCACTCATCTCGAGACGTGTTTCGTATCGTATTAATAAAATAAGAATAAGATGTGACATTACTTAATAAGATGTGCACAATGTTTTTTATCGTAAGTTAATGTGAATCTGACACCCCACCTTATATACGTGTGATAAGTTGACGTTGTTGGCTATAAAACATACAACAAAAATATAATTCACACAAGAAAAAATACAGTAAAGATACAACATTCTGCCTTATTACACATGCGATGTCCCATAAAATCGGATTTAGCTAGCGTTTTATGATAATTATTATATTCCCATTGGAGGCTACACCCACAACAACATGGCTCTTGAATTTAATAATTATTGTATTCTCATTTTTTATACTAGGTGAAAAAACAAGTTCCTACCGAATTGCAATAGAATTTTTAGTTTTATTTTTCTTTTTTTCACTCTTATAATATGTGTAATATAAAATTTCACAATTGAATATTTTTCCCATATACTTAACATGGCAACTTTTTCTCAATTATTCCAAGTCACAAGACAAATTAAAAATTGGATATGGACATTTGATGAGCTCTCTACGCGTTGCAAGCTTTTGAGAGCCGTGTTGACACGCTTTTTGAAGAGCCCAATATCATCGCTTTAGGAGGAAGACCATTCATATCTTGCAGATTCGAGGAAGGAACAACGAGATTATGTCCGCATGGTCTTATATGTCACGTGGGGATGG
The DNA here is from genome assembly GCF_003589595.1 of Hyposmocoma kahamanoa. Classification (NCBI taxonomy): domain Eukaryota; kingdom Metazoa; phylum Arthropoda; class Insecta; order Lepidoptera; family Cosmopterigidae; genus Hyposmocoma; species Hyposmocoma kahamanoa. The sequence continues at coordinate 5,339 of NW_020654071.1, read as the reverse complement.
GCTCTATCTTTCCTTTGGAAACGTGACGGTGTTCCACCAGTTCCACCAGTTCCAAAAGTTCCTCTGAGCACTCCCCATAAAGACGGTATAACACACAGAGAGCCAACGTGTCTCCAGAAACTAAGGACTTTACAACGTCTGTGAGTTAGGTAGATTGGTAGCACTTACATCCACGCCGCTTCTGCAGAGGGAACTTCATAACTACTAAAACTTTTCGTATCATAAACGAGTTTTTGTGAACCTTCTATATGCAGATTTCCTTCTGATAGTTTTCATCACGGTTAGTTCAAGTAAGTGCTATTGAAATAGCTTATCTAACTTGCCCAGAATTCGTAAAGACTGTGCAGCTGCCACGTGTCGGGAATCGAATTTGTACCCAATTAAACAAAAGTTTTATTTTTTGCTATATTATCAATGAAACTACAATCGGATTTTACTATAGAGATAATAGTTACAATTGTTACAAAATTTTCATCAAAATTCTTGATAGAGTGAAGGTAAATAAATGTACGGCCAGTTGCAATCAATTAACAAAAAAAAAACGGGCTTATCGGGTTACTTGGTTCCTCCACGACGTGAACTGTACCTGTTTATGATTTTGTTTTTAACAGTCGAGAAATTTAAAATGATCTTCCCCTCCTTCATTCGAAATCTATATTTAATACAGAAATTTTTTTCTGGCAAAGTATAATGATACAGACAGAAAAAGTAAGTCGCGCGATGAAATTGGTTAAGGACCGGAACGTTTCCAGACTTTTAACGACAACTGGAAATGTCCCTGCCATTGACAGATAAAAATAGTTGAGAACAGTCTAATATAATATGTAGTTAGTAACCAGTCCCAATAGAGTTGTTAGTTTTTTGCGATTGCTAACAAACCACGCTAATTTGTTTGCAAAAACAAATATTCGCGATTTTGATCCGAAAAATCAGTTAGACTTTGATAATTTGGATGAGATTTCTATAAAACTTTGATAATTGTGTTACGGATTGAAAAAGACAAGATAGGTAGCTACAGATCAGAGTTGTTGCTGATGCAGGTATATTACACACCTGCGGATGTTGATTTTATCTATTAAAAAAAATATGGAAATGTACATCCTTGCTGAATCTATCTATATGAAAAAGATTTATATTTTGTGACATTTATTAATAAAAGAATCAATTTGCACGAAAACAATCAATCTGCTTAACTTAATCGTAGTGGAATTTTATCGAAGTTATCTTATACTGTAAAAACAACGGCTGAGTTGCTTTTTCGGTTTACATCTGTTTCTGGAACATTTGTAAATTATTCCAACTTGCCTTTTAGGCCATGTCATGGTTCGGACATTCACAATGAATATTAGCATCGAGGAATGCGGAGGTTGATGTGGATGATGTTATTCGCAACAACCCTGCTACAGCTGACAGTCCGCTGCGCTCTGTGTACAATGCATTAATTATCTTATTTTTAACACATCAATTTCCCGCTCTGGTCAGGTGCCCTAGTTGCCCATTAGGTTTGGGGCTAGTTACAATATATACTTATTTGTTGTTTTGTTAACGGTACAACTAAGCTAAATTTAAAAGATACGTGACTCGACTTAATTTGAACAAAGTCTTTGTGAAGAGTACGTGAGATGTAGGCCTCATTTAACTTTGGAGCTATCGGGAACAAAACTAATTTACTGTTCACAACTTTGTTTGTATGGAAAATCGATTCACCGCAGATCTGATATATACTTTGTGTTTATCTTGGAATGTGCCACGCGGGCAGTCAAAAGATGAATTTATTTACGGAACTTTTCAGTGGATGGGGATAAAAGCTGGGAATGTGATGATTGTTATTATTCAGCTGTGTTTCAAGTTTTCTTTCAATCAGAGATCGGTACTTTGTCACAGATTTAGGGGCGCTTTTAAATTAGATGCTTGTAGTGGCGCGGCAATCGCGCGACTGTAGCGCTTCAACAAATTTTAGTTCACTAATTTGTGACTGTAAAAATGGTGCGCGTATACCTTGACAGTGGCGCTGCAGTTGCGTTTCTAAATATTGTATGAAAATCAGTAGTGGCGCGCTGCAGCGCCACAGTGGCACCACTGTAGCGCTTCTATAAGCGTCTAATTTCAAGGCACCCAATATCTATAAAGAAATAACAGCTTTGAAGAAACGGCGCCGAATTTATGGCAGGTGTGGTGCTTAGGGGCACTACACGGCGTTACACCTCACATTTTTAACTCGGAATTACAAAGTAATAATGGTTTCCATCTAATATTTATAAATCGAAAACCAATTTGCCATCAAATTTAAACTTTCCTGTTACTACTTTTGACATTTACGAGTAATTTTACGAGAAAAATCGCGGATTATGATCCATTTTGATGAATAAACTCTCCTGTTCTGGCTTCAGAACACATTACGTCTTAAAAGTTACTGCCTTACGAAGTAAATGAGTTTCTTAATAATAGATACTTCCTCGGCAACACCGCACGCTTTGCTGATACACAATTTCTAAGTCAAAATAAACAACAGTTTTCGAGAGGCCCTACTAAATGTCAATGACGGAATTCGTTTGTTTTACGGCTGTTTATGTTTATTTTTAATGTTAAGAAGAATTGTGATGATACATATTATTAGATAATATTTAATGCGTAACAATGTATTGTAATCTAATTGTAGTACATGCTGTTTGGAATGGCGAAGAAGACGATAGATATCAGTTATAATAATATATGTTCACCAGAACACAAATTGAACAACCATATATTTTATAAAATGGAGAAACAATGAATAAACAATGCTTGTCATCATACAGCTATAAACAAACTAAGCGGCCAGTATAAATTTATGGGTATAGTATAGAACCTCAACACGCCTCCTTCCAATCAATAATATAAAATTAACAACAACACAGCATCGAGCTCTTCCATTCTACGAACTTTATAATTTTTATTGGGTATTTTTGGTTTTAAAATAGAGGAAAAATTCACCAAGACTTGGTTGTATGGTTTTAACCCTTGCCTTTTCCTATATTAAGGACAGAATTAAAAAAAAAAGACAATTGATTTGGTAAATAACGGTGCTTGTAAAATATGTTTTTATTTTGTTTTCTATTATAAGTAAGAAATAAATTATTATAATTGTTATTACAAAGATCGAACACTTAGAAAAAATCTTTCGATCCGACAAGTCTTCCAGCAAACCGTGCCAGACGCTATGCCAACTAAGCCAAGAATTTTTACTAAGTGTTTTGTAACAAACTAGTGGAGTCATTTCACAAAAAAATAATTGAATACAAATTATTGTCAAATTTGTTAGCGTGCCGTCCGTGTGGACCCACATATAAATAAAGTTCCAAAGAATCCTTCACTATATCAGTCCCCTATGTCGTCTTTGGACTTGCTAATCTCTTTTGTCCCTTATCTGTTTTTAAACGAAAAGAAAATAAAAAAGTTGGTTGGTTTCCAAGTAACTTTTTATCGTGAAACAAAAGTTTTGGTTTAGACCTTGTTGTACATTCTATTTATTTAGTGATTTACTTGAATTTTTATTTTCTATGTTTATTTTGTTGGTTAGTTGGGTGATTGGTAAAGCTGCAATTGACGTATGATGACTATATAGGGAATCTCCCAGCATAATATAGACAGATCTAAAGAGATATAGAATTATTCCTTTACTACGTTATATCCAATAGAAGGTATACTTATTCTTAATTGAAGAGGTCTACGTAAACTTTTATTAGGTTTTTCATATAATAATTTACATACGTTCACGAGATAAGAATTACTCTACAAGAAGTTAAAGGATATAATTTCAATTACGTAAGCAAATGTTGTATGGATGGATATACCCTTAGAATAATAACGCATAGAATGATAGTTTCATATCAAACGAACTGTCACAAGTGAGGCAAAAATCAAATTCATGTAGGCTAGTTTTAGTAGTAGGTTAATTTTCGGTTTTAGTGAATATTTATATAAAAATACAAGTTGAAACGCGGTACTTCCTTGTGGAATGTGATGTTAATATCTATTTTATGTTTGTCTGACGTATTTTTACTCATTTACCGCACATTTCGTCATTTTTAGCTAAAATTCTCGATCTGTTTGCGGTGCAAGTTGACCTTGAGCACTGAAGGCCCGCCCGCTCGTGTATGCCCTTTGGGAGCGCTTCAATTTGCCTCACTTAGCGTGTGCGGACTAGGTTTCTATGCGTTATTATTCTAAGGTATATACCATAGATTTAGGTATATATTGTGATATGTTGTAACTAGGAAAAATATCGTTTCCCTACCGAAGTGCTGCGTCTTTCTTATTTTTATTTTTTCATACTGCCACCTTACCTATTTCTGCCGCCAAGCAGTAATGTGAACATTACTGCGTTACGGTTTTGAAGGGTAAGTAAGGGTGCTGTTGAAATTACAGGCATATGGGACTTGTTCTCAGCGTGTCGGGAGCAGTGGCAGTGCTTCTCAGATCTCTGTGATTTAAAGCTCTGAGCAGCAACGCAATTGTTATGGACAGGCGTGTCGCTTACCGCCAGGTGTACTACTTGTTCGTTCCTCGTCCCGACACAAAGTATCTTATAAAAATCCCATGCCTAGACTTTTTTGTTCTGTTCGTCCAAAAAGGACAGATTCTTTGTTGAAGAAGATCGATGTATCTACACTAAAAAGGTATAGGAAATGAAACTATTTTTCCGGATTTAAATCGCGTATATTTGTTTTTTCTAATAAACCGTCGTTTCGGGCCCTTTACAGGTCTCATGGTCACGGTTGACTGAGGTGGTACAGTCTTCAACCAGTTATGTCTAATAATGATGCAAACGACCTTATTTTTTCATTATAGTCACAATAGTTATTAATTAAATACCTTATTTTTAGTTTTACAAAGAAAACATTCCAATTTACGCTACATTAAGTTTTACAAACTATTTTATTGAATGAATTTATATTAAGTTCAATTTATTATTAATTATTAATATAAATTAAAATAAACTAAAACATATTAATTAGTACTACAGTCTTATGTCTGTTTGGGATTTTTCATTAGAGGAAATACTGGATCCCAAACTGGTGGTGGTAAATCCGGAAAAATAGTTTCATTTCCTATGTGTAACAATCGCGAAAACCTAAGAACTCGATAAAAAGGTATATTTAATACTTTTTGGGGTTATTTAATATCGTTCCATTGTTTCAATTATTAATGCTAGTTATGTAGTAAGAGGTGCTTTGTTTTTTTATTGTTCACATTTACAAAAGGAATGGAGAGGGCATAATATCTTTTGATTTGAGTGTTTTAATTTCTTGAAGAAAAATGTAGGGATTTCTATAATAATTAATTTTCAAAGATCGAACACA
>NW_020654070.1:0-14438 GCF_003589595.1 Hyposmocoma kahamanoa | reverse complement strand
GAACCTATTGCAATAAAACGGCAATTTCATACTTTAACCCCTAATATATGTACGTATTCAACCTTTCACATTAGCAATAAATACTATTGCTAGGCTGCTTCTCCTTTTAAAACATGTGTTGTAAGTATATGTAGGAATATATTATGTACTTGTATGTTATGTCGTGTATGTATGTATATGCATGTGTAAATGTTTATATCTAGCACCCCTGATTTTATTCATATTTGTTCTCTCTCCGTCCTAAGGTTGTCTGGAACAAATCGCTGTAAGCGATAAGACCGCCAATTGTTACCCTGCTAATGTGTATAATTTTTGCCCTGTAATCTCTTTATGTATGTGGTGCTAACAATAAAGAATTTTCTATCCATCTATCTATTCTCGTTTATAAATGGATAATGAAGTATTATGTACAAATAAAAATAATCATACTATTCGCAATAAAATCCATTCGTATGGTTTTTAAATTTTCAAATCGTGTTTTCTCAATTCGACAATTTTGAGTTACGACACTATTATAATAGTTGTGTGACATGTGGCTTTATTATAATCATGGATAAGTACTAATTATATTTCTTGTATTTCGTCGGGGATAGTGCAATTACGCGTAACTAGCATTTGATTATGAGTCACCATTTCGGTAATTTTATGGCCAAATCAAATTCACGTAAATGTCGTGGAATTTATTATTATCAGTCCGTAGACAACATAAATTAATGCTTACTGTGCAAAAATGAAAGTCGTAGTCATTGAAATAACAAAGTAATAACGATAAATCCCTCTACTGTAAAAGGTTAGGTGCAAATACGCGCTTTTTACCAATACATACATACGCGAATTTGCACTATCCCCGACGATTTGTTCAAAAAAACGAACGAGATTTTTTTGGAATCTTTGAGTTTTAGTAAATTCATCATACTTGCAACTTCTGATAATGAGTTAACACAAAAGAACCTCGGTGGCCTACCGGTTAACAATGTGGATGCAATTTTTTTTGGTAACCTACCACTAAGCCGAAAATTTTTTTACCCAAAACAACGTTTGGTCGAATATTCATAACACCGAAAACCGAATTATAACGAAACAGTTGTTCTTTCAGGTTATGTTGAATGTTTATCGCAAAGATACGATTATGTTCGATTAGGTTAGGTTAAGTTAGGTTTAAAAGAAAAATACATTTTCCTCTCAAAAGTACTTTCGAGGTTATGAAATTTCGACCAAACGTTATTTCTGGAAAATGTCATTTCGGACTATTGATAGGTAACCATTTTTTTAAACAACAACAATCATTTTTTATTTGGTTCTGGGCTGAGTATATATATTTAAGCAGTAATTTCAGTATTATTGTGTTCCGGTTTTGAAGGGTAATGGTGCTATTACAGGCACATGGAACTTGTCAACTTATGTCTCAGGGTGGCGGGCGCAGTGGCATTGCGCCTCAGTTCTTTGCGATTTAAAGCTCCGGAGTGGTACTACAACTGCTATGGACAGGAGTGTAGATTATCAACAGGCACACGACTTGTTCATCCCGTACCTTTATGTTATAAAAAAAAAAGAAGATATTGTGTGAAAGCCACAGTCGCGCTATTGCAGCGCTTTTATAAGCGTTTAGTTAGGTGGCGGCGGATGATTGATTAATTAAAGTAAAATTATTTTTATTGAATATCACTATGTTTTAATAACAAGGTCGTAATAAGATCGAACACAAAGAAAAACTCTTTCAACTGAACAACGCAGCGAACCAGCAGATCTTACCAATTTTTCTATGTACTTGTTGCAGATTTTTTTATCATTGCACTAGGGAAACCTTGTATCGCGGATGCCATGGACTCACACATAGAGAACCACAAAGTACACCCAAACTCACGAGAGAAATAAATGAAGGCAATAGAAATAATTCTCCCGGCTCGGGAATCGACCCCGGGACCTCTGTGTTGCAGTCCAGCATTATATCCGTTCGGCCACGGAGGCGGTTTTAACGACTTTTCGACAACAAAATCTATAAATCACTCTTATTATATCTATTTTAGACTTATTATTACATTTATTTTAGACTCTCGCCTCTCCCAAGAAAGATTAATCTTGAATTTTAAATGGGAGAGGCGGTATTATTATTATTAACGATGACTATTCATATCTAATTCAATGTAGACAAGGCAAACAAGCAGTAGTGGAGGCGAGCCGGGCCCTCCAGACGAGGCCTTGCAGCCAGGCAGCCGCAGTCCGCCCGCTGTGGCCCTCAGTCCTTCGGAAAGGTAAGTTTTTCTACGTTATTTCCGAGTCAATCAATCAAATTCGACTTTGAACGAAGGTAATTCACGACGTGGAAATGTTTTTAGCTACACTTTGCTTCGGCTATAATGAAAATAACTTAACTAAGAAAATTTTCCATCATTTTTGATTTTGTAAATATACTTGCATATTGTATATTCGGGAACTATTTTTTCTTTCAATTAAGAGTCGCTGAGATCGAATTCCAATTTTCCCGTACTAATACGTTTCATTTTGCTTGGGTCGAGGGGCGGGGACACTGGTTTTATTTCAGATTGTTTTTCAAACGTAATTAAAGTCATTTGATAAATGTGTATTACGATACGTGTTCTATTTAGTTCAGTTGATATAAAAACATCATTGATATATCGCACGGCTATTACAATACTGTTGTAACTCAAAATGTGTAAAACTCAGGATTATGCTATTGCCGAACGTAAAATTTGATTCTCTACACGTCAATAAAACCTTGTAAGAAACAATTATAAGATATCCACTTATCTCAAAATGAAACTAAACATTTTGGGAGCTAGTTCTGGACAAAACAGTACTTACTTAAAAATATGAAATTGGTTTTTCCGTTATATATTTGGCGAGTAGATGTTTAGATGTCTGTAATAAACTTTAACCTATGCATAAATTTTAATAATCTTTCACGGTGCATAATATATTTTTCATCGATTCTGAAAAAGTGCACTTTTTGAGTTAATACACTATTGTATTAACAGTGCGATGTGTAAAGTACCTATTGAATACAACGGTTTTCTTGTAAAATTTCGAGGTAAGTTAGGGTTTTTTTTCTATCGTGAAAATTTATAGGAATCGTATTTTCGCGCCGTTTAATAATCAGTTTATCTCCTCAATTTTATTATATGTATTTTTTTTTTTCAAAGTGATTGATTCAACACTTTCGCTGTTATGTGGAATCAACTAAAGCCATTTGAGGTTGTATAGATTCTTAACAATTTAATTCTTTACGTTAACTATAAATTAAATATTTTGCGTCGAGTTATTAAGTATTTTTTACGGTATAGGTATGATTTACCTAGCTTTATGAAAGTACGCATCGAATATTCCAGATGTTTTGCGCGTCATTTGATCATTTTCCGTCGCTAACAAGACAAGTTTAGATAAACACGTGAGAAGGACTGACAGAATTTGTACCGATTGACATTCTTGTGCGCCTTACCAAGATAAATCGAGGATTTTATTTGCAAATATAATTACGAATCGTTTTATGAATCATAGTAATTGTTTGATGACATGACCTTTTTTCTCGAAGTCTTTCAGCATTCTGCGGGATCCAGCCAATATTAGGATCCCGTGGGACCAGAAACTTTCAATCCCGCAAATTCCGGAGTTGCATTCGCTAATTTTGATCAAATTTAAAGTTAGAATACAACGGAAGCAGTTAGGAATTTTAAAGGGGAAATGGAAGTGGGACGTGGAATATAGAAAAGTGGAATGAATAAAAGAGAGCTAAAGTTTCTTTATGATTTCAATGCAGTTTTGTTGTAACTAGATGCCTTGTTGAAATAAAACCTTGAATTTTATCTACAAAGGTCTTTGTATATAAAATTACGTGGACTCATGTCCATGTATGGAATGAAAATCAGTTTCTTTTAAACTACATTGATAATACACAGGTTGTTACACGGCTATGTAATACGGAGTGAAAGTACTTTATATATTTTTTTATGATACTAAATGATGGGACGAACAAGTCGTGGGCCTGGTGATAAGCGACACGCCTATCCATGACAGTCGCAGTGCCACTCAGAGCTTTAAACCACAAAGATCTGAAGGGCATTGCCGCTGCGCCCTTCACTCTGAGACATAAGTTGACAAGTTCCATCTGCCTGTGATTTCACCAACAGCCTTACCCTTCAAAACCGAAACACAGTAATGGTCACATTACCGCTTGGCGGCAGAAATAAGCAAGATGGCAGTTCGTCCCCGGGACAAACTCTTTCACAAAGCGCTCTACTGCTACTTACTTAAATATTGTAGATGGGATATTTTGCTCGGAGACATTATTTTGTTTTTAAAAGTAATCAATACTGCATTCAAAGAATATTTATAAGTTACTTGCCTCATGCGGGAATCGAACCGACCAACGTGAAAAAAATTCCATGTTTTTATGATGCCAATCGGAAGAGTAAATTATAAGGACCAACTCTTTTTTATTAACAAATTGTCTAAAATTAAAGAAACGCAATGAAATTTTACATTTAAGTTTAATAAAACGATTTTCATTGTCGATATTCATAATAATTCAAGATGGGGTCCAGCACATAACTTGATGGACGGGAATAAACTCGGAAACGGAATCACATTAAGCAAGTCAGAAAAAGTTTTATATCCATGTGATAAGAGCGAAAAATACGTTCTTCTTTTACGCGGAGGCGCGGTCCGACTGGAAGCGAAACGCGCTACGTCCTTTTCGATGTTAAGTAATACATGGACTTAAAATTCTTTCTTTTTTCTTTTTGAGAGTTCCGCCTTAATAAATATGGTGAGTCTCTAACAGCTATTGCAACTCCTACGTAATCTATCGTAAGTAGAGATGGGAAAAACTGCTTATTTTATTAAACGTTAAAACTTTGTGGTTTTTATTTTCAAAAACCGTGCTTTTCTAAACGTTTTTCAGTTTGAAGCTTCCAAAATCGTTTAAGCGCATAGACTTTTATGTCAAAAAAATCACTTATAATGTTGTGTTGATAGCGTAAAGCAAAAGTAGACCACTAAATTTTTTTAGATAAGTAAGTTTATTTGTAAAACAAGAGTTTTATTTTTATTAATTAAATTATTATTGACATTGACGAATTAATTTAGGAAATATAGATGGTGGGACTTGAAATATAAAACCACGTTGTAAAAAATCAAATTGTTGAGTATTGAACTGACCAACGCTTATGATTAAATTGAAAGGCTTGTGTGCCTTTTTTAAAAAGCAAACTTTTTAAAATGCTTTTCGTTTAATCGCCCACTTCTAATCGTAAGCCACATAAGTACATAGGTGCATTTTTTCATTGCAAGTTTATATATACTCCACAGTAAAATTATAAGGCATGAAAAATAACGAGTATGAATGATATTTAATAGCAATAATCGCAACTAATAGTTTAATTATTATTCAGTCCTTTTAAAACGTTAAAACGGGCACCCGTATTCGGTCATTTTCGGACTAGTGTTCAGTAGGTAATTTCCGTGGCAATTTTTATTAATTAAGTACTGGATTTTATTCAGCAATATTATTTAATATTCATGTATTGTATCCTGAAATATACGCTTGAATATTTAAATAATAAAAATTGCTCAGATTTATTATCCCGACTTTCCAGACAGGTTGTACTGGCCATGGTCACTGAACAGGTTACGATCTGTTTCCAATTTTAATACCAATCTGTAATACCGCATAACTCGGCCCTGTTGGGGTAAGTGATAATTTTACTGTTTATGTTAATCCATAGTAAGGGAGAGTTTTATACTGTTGTACCTATTTTTATATACCTTTTCTTGTCTTATTACAGCCTTTTATTTTCTTTACCATCAACTTTACAATAAATTTCTGTGGCCCTTTATTTCATTGCCGTGAACCTGGGGTTACAACCTTTTCAAGTCTAACCCAATGTCACTACGGTGCCCCAACACAGTCCATGCAGCACTTGTTGTTGTGCCCCTTGTGCCCTAATACCTGTATGATAACGTAGCCAAGGTGGCAACTTTACTATTCAATGTCAATATAGTCCTAGCCATGCTGGACTGCCACGTAGAGGTCCCGGGTTCAATTTCGGGGCCGGGAGAAGTATTTGCATGGCCTACATTTATTTCTCTCATGAGTTTGGATGTAATTTGTGGTTGTCGCTGTGTGTGTCCATGGTACCCGCGATACAGGTTTTCCCTAGTGCGGGGCTATGAGTGCTATGCGGGGTTATTGTTATTAAAATAAAAGAAAATAAAAACAAATACATGATAAGAAGAAGACTGACCGTGTTAAATTGTTCATCGCGTTTATTCCGGTTTAGTAATATTAGTAGCAGTTAGTTTTGGTAGCAGTAGAGCTCCTTGTGCAAGAGTTCATCCAGGGAAGTACGGCTACCTTACCTATTTCTGCCGCCAAGCAGTAATGTGAACGAATGTGAACGTTCCAGTTTTGAAGAATAAGGGGGCTAGCGAAAATACAGACTCATGTTGTCAACTTACATATGTCTCGGGGTAACGGGCACAGTGGCAGTGCATGCCCCTCAGATCTTTGCTATTTAAAGCTATGAGTAGCACAACAACTGCTATGGACAGGCATGTCGCTTACCTCCACGCGCACAACTTGTTCGTCCCATCACTTATATACTGTTTTGAGATAAGGGTACTGTTGAAATTACAGGCACATAGGACTTGTCAACTTTACGTCTACTGGCGTTGGGCGCAGTGGTAGTGTCACTCACATCTTTGCCATTTAAAGCTCTGTGTGGCATTGCAACTGTTATGGGTAGGCGTGTCGCTGTCCAATAGGCGCACGAGTTGGTCGGTCGTTCCACCGCTTGAAGTTGTAAAACAAAACTAAAATCACTTTCTCCAAAAGGCACGTTTTATTTTTGCAGCCTATCCGCTTTATGTCAAACTGAGTCGTAATAAATAAAACATTTCAAATGCGAGGGTAGGCGACAATCAATACTTCACAAGCCGTATGATCTAAGTACATACAGTTTAACATTCTTTATTCACTGATTGTACTTTTTTCGTCCGAGTTAGTAATATCATGTATTATTAATGCCCCAGCAAAGATAAACCACAAGTTTCACTTCTTCAAATATTAATGAGATCCAGGAACGCTTTCTCATTCTGCGAAACGTACAATGGCTACTAAAACTTTATAAAGGAATTTTTTCTCTTAAGTACTACCTTTTTTTCATTTCTTTTATGAGGTCGTTCGAATATAAAAAATAATGTATAAAGATTAGAAAGGCTTCGTTGTGTTTTCGATTGAATTTATTTAAAATATCATCTATCTCGCTGTCGTTCACGACAATCTCATCATGATGACGTTGATCAATGATTACGCAAACATTTTTTTAAAGCTATAGTCTGTAGGGCTAGCACGATAGGGTGCGACAAGCGCGAAAGCGACAAAAAGCGCGATATACTGCTGTTCTCGCATAAAGATTTCGCACTTTATGTCGCTCTCGCGGAAGTCGCGTCTTATCGTGCTAACCCTATTGAAGCTGTTGTAGCCTTTGAGATAGTTCAAACCACCAGGTTTGAATTACCTCGGAAGCAAAGGGTCCTGGGTTCAAATCCGGGCTCGCACCTCTGAGTTTCTCGGAATTTATTTGCGCAATTTAATTAGAAATGAACTCTTCGGTGAAGGGAAACATCGTAATGAAACCTGCACGTCGAAGAAGGACCCTCGGGAAACGTGAGATGTCCCCAACCCGCATTGGACCTGCGTGGAGTTCCCAAACTTTTGACTAATCGCCCACTTGGCAAGATAAAAAAATTTTTAACGCCACAAAAAATAATTGCTAACACATATTTTTTTTACAAGGAAAAAATTATATACAATATATGTACTGTAGTTTGTATAAATAGTTCAAATGCGGTAGCATCCCCTGGACAGCGTCGACACCCCTTAATTGTTTCTGGGGCATCTACCGCTCTACCTTTAGGACTCTTCGGCGCCGACTGGTAATTACCACTTTGGGAAACTATGGCCTAAACCCTCGCCTTAGAGGAGACCCATGTCCAGCAGTGGAACGTATCAATGAGTTACTGTATTGATAAACACAGCTTTAAATTAAAAATGTATGACTTCCCATTTACATTGTAAGTTTGAGACCACTACATTAACTGGGAAAAGAGCTAATGATCTCTAAATAGCTGAGCAGGCGTTCGTCAAATATATCTAAGAGTCACTCGTTGAAACTAAAAAAAACCTGTTTTGAGATCCGGTCAACCGTTTGGAATGTATAATGCAGACATGCAAACACGCATGGACAAAGGCTCTAACTCATTACTCGCCTCTATTTGAACCAGTCGACGTAACGTATTCAATGCCTAGATCATCGATGATGCGACTTTCAATATTGTGAATCAGTTATTAGACCCATTCGAAAGAGGGCGGGAAACAAAATAAAAAAGGAACTTTAACTTTAACTAGCAAAAGGTATAAAATTTCTTCGAGAGTCGGCCGCGCCCGGGGCACCGTGACCTGTAGATGCGGAATTACAAATTCTGTGCTTATCAATGTTTCCTCTTTGGTTGCCTTTTGTCGGAACTCGGCGGAAGTAGCTGCAAGTTTTCGAGTTCAGATAATTGATCAAATGTTACATAAGTATAGTCTCCTAAGACTACAATGGGAAAAGCGCTAAGCACTCAATGTAGGCTAATTATAATGGACATACTTCAGGCTCAAAAGACTATGCCCTCAATTTTATATGAAAAACTTATGTTTCTAGATACCCTTATGGTGATGTAGAATATAGGAAATTTGAATGCGATATTTTAAAGATCTAACAAAGACAAATTCCTTCGATGAGACTGGACTCGATCGTGACTACCGCTCTTAATAACTGAGCTACAAAGCGAGTCAGCAGATCTTAGGAATTTATCTGTTTTTTTTTATATTTGACAATGTCACATACATTGCTCTGATCCCAAAGTAAGTAGCTGACGCCCTTGTGTTATGCAAATCGGAAACAACGACGGTACCACAAACACCCAGACCCGAGAAAATATAGAAAAATTAGTTTCTACATTGACCCGGTCGAGGATCGAACCCGGAACCTCAGAAATGGCGACACCATGATAACCGGTATGCAAGCCACTCGACCATGGAGGTCGTCAAACTAGACTGCACTAGGCGTTTACATGGTCATTGGAATAATATTGTCTTTGTTCTGAATCACTTCACATGTATATAATGTACATTTTGATTTACATGCAATAAATTCATATCAAAGGTCAGCATTAAAAATACTGAAAAATGTATGAAATGCCATTTACAATAGAATTCAATTAAATAATTCTGTTTGCCGGCCCGATTGGCTGCGACCGAGTGGAGCGAACAATGAATAGCCCGGCTATTTTCTAACAAAAAGGTCGCTAGGGGATGTTCCACTATTTCAAACACTTGTTGTTACAATACTGTATGTATACCTATATATATTGGGTTCCACCCCTATGTTGCGGATAGTCCAAAGATTCGCACGAAGCGTACGCTTCCAGTTATATTTGGCGAACGGCTATGGAGTGGAATTTCCTGCCAACTACAGACTTATTCCCTGAATGTTAAAACTTATGCCTACATCGTCCCTCATCATTACTTTCCACCAGGTGAGATGTAGGTCAAATGAGCATTTATTTATTTTATATACAAAAAAAAAATACACGTAATGGTTGTTTAGCAAATGTATAATACTGGATTTTTTGAGATATTTATATAAGTAAATTGTTAAGATTGTAAGTGATAATGGACGATACTTATAGATAAAAGAACTTATCAACTAAAGTATTATCAAAAAATTGATTTTTACTTGAGGTAAGTATATAACTCTAAATAAGATTGATAGGAGTGCGTAAAATCATTGATTAGATAAAAAAAAGGAGGGAAGACTCGAGCAAACAAATGAAAACCCAGTGTATTTTCCTGCAAAACTTGGTTGTATTTTCATTTGCTGTAATAAAAGGGGCATATCGTGTACAACATCCAAGATATTCCAACATGGGAACATGTATGAAATTAAATGCTTTTGTAAGTAATTTATGCAGAAACTGTTTTTGCCTGTGCAGTGTGGTGTCCGACCGATCAACAACATCGGTAGTAGCACAGCGGCAAGTCACGTTTTTAAAACCAGCTGCCGACACCACCCTGGATCGAAAGGCCTCCATAGTGGATGAGACTTCTGGCATCACCCGGACACAAATGAAAGGTAAAGCAATTGTTTTTGAAGCTGCCTTTATATATAATCATCATCATGATATAGACAGGACATACTCCCACAAAGATCGCCACTACTACCGGTGTTGCGTTGCTTCATCAAGTCGTTGGTTGTCCTTGTGGGTGGTCTTCCACGCAGCGTTTTCCTCGACAACTATTCGGCCACATCCGCCAATTGTTCTGCGGGCAATGTGCTCCGTCCACTTTTTGGCCTATGTGGGTTGCTCTGGTTCGTTTGCAGATCTCATTCCAGATTCGATCGCAGCCTTCTCCATTATCCTTTAGATGAGCCTTCTTATGAGGCCTATAGTGAGCGACCGCGTCTTGGTTTTCACAAAGACTTACGCCTTGAGACACTGGTAAAGGGGAGGAAAACGTAGTTCTGACACTTCCCCAGAAGAATAGAATATGACAAATTACCTCTTTCTCGAAGTTGAACCTACCTTGTAGCATGGACAATTCGTCTATGGTTTGGTACAAGAAGTGCCAAAGTCCCTATTACTTTATACACTTCGCACCAAGCCACAACAGGTAGATATAATCGTCTACAACTTCGAGCGTCCAGTACCCAATCTTCACGGAAGTGAGCAATACAGCTTTTATACTTAATAAAATAAAAAATCGAGGTAACAAGCTGCTTCATTGTTTATACATTACTGTTTTCTACTCTTATCTGGAAACATTGAAAATATCTTGATTTACTCGTATACAAATACAGTTATCACATTTTTTAGGGTTCCATAAGCAACTTCTTAAAAAAATTACAGATGTAACGTAATAGAAGTATAAGGAACCCAAATAGACTGATTTACAATAATAACCTGTATGCGCTTTTTTAATAAAACACAAGGTAACTCAACTGTCAGAGAAGAAATTTAAAAACTATATTAAAAATATAGTGTTACTGATTATATTCAGGATAAAGATGCTTGGAACTCATCTCCAGCGGACACTTGACGTACCCATTTAAAACTTGTATAGCAGTAACAGTAATGACAATATCTAAGTGTTAAATTATTTTATTTTATTTTTTATTTACTTTTTGACAAAAACCAATGAGTGATTGTTGTTGTCATTGTAATCAATTTGACGATTTCAAATGTTATTTGGTTATCTAAGAAATAAAAATATTTTTAATTTGAGTTTGAACCTAGATCTTCTTCTTCTCTACTACAAACATCAATTCTTACTACAAAAATCAATTCAACGGTATGTCTGAATTTATTGCTCTACCAAAGGACATTAAAACGTTACCAAATAATTTATTCAGAAATGTAAATAATGTATAACTTATGGATAAAAATTATTACATAAAAAATGTGGCATACATCACACTAATCATAATAAACTGGAATAAAATGTAGAAGTAAAATAAAATAAAGTAATCAGATATGACCTACAAGGTCTTCGTCTAATCTACTTCCTGTTTGCGTCGCCGTGGACGGAACGCCATTACTTAAAAACTGGACCAGACATATCTGCGGAAATAGCTTAATGTGTAATCATGTAATATATTATTAATATTTTAGTAGCAGTAGAGCTCCTTGTGAAAAGGTTCGTCCGGGGAAGTACTGCCACCTTACCTATTTCTGCCGCCAAGCAATAATGTCAGCATTACTAGGTTACTGTTTTGAAGGGTAAGGGTGCTGGTGAAATTACAAGCACGTGGGACTTGTCAACTTATGTCTCAGGGTGACTAACGCAGTGGTAGTGCCCCTCAAATCTTTGCGATTTAAAGCTCTGAATGCCACTGCAACTGTAATGGACAGGTGTGTAGCTTACCATCAGGCGCACGAAATGTTCGTCCTGTCACTTGATATTACAAAAACAAGAAATATTAGGATGAAAAATTATTATAGTACAGGATAATAATTAAAGTACAGGAGTAGTTTTTTTTTCAAATTGTCGTTTCAATTTTCATCACACTTACACAATGCCTAGTCCATTGTAAGCATTAATAAATGGCTTTTTGTTAACAGAATTCCGCGAAGCTTTTCGTTTATTCGACAAAGACGGCGATGGAACAATTACTAAAGAGGAGCTCGGTCGTGTTATGCGAAGCCTTGGACAATTCGCGAGGGTTGAGGAACTTCAGGACATGCTTCAGGAGGTCGATAGTGATGGTATGTAATTACATTAACATGTTTAACGCCGCGCCAAACATGGCAACCGCGTATTTACGCAGGGAGTGCGAAACTCGTTAATTTTTATAAAGCATCAGTTAGATGGTGTGGTAAACACTAAAAGTGTTTTCTGAGTTTAACGACATTTTATCTGAACGATTAAATATTTTCAAATTCAATTTCAAAATGTTGACGTAAAATTTGTACTTGATATAATTGTATTAACGTAACCATTCTTTTTTTCCGTCAGAGCGGGACGTCTGTAAATTTATTATTGTTTTCATGATAAAACATATATGTTTTGATAGATACGAAATGTTTAAGTCATTATTATTAAAAAAAAAAACTAAAAATGTTTAACATTAAAAAAAATTAAAAGAACTACCTAATGTTGTGTAGTCTGGTGGGCTGACTTATTTTTTACAAATTTGCTTTAATTTGTCAGGACCCCGATTCAGAACACTTCGTTCGATTGGATATCGTTCTCAAATCGAAGGGTGCAATCCGATCTATTCTGAACATCCGAGTTAAATGTTCGATTTGGATTCGGATACGATATCATTATCCAACGGCGTTTACGGAGTTAGTCGGTGAAATAGATTATAAGAAAAAAGAAAATAATTTTATATATATTTTTTTAGACTTTAAAGGCCTAAAATATAGGAATACATTAGCCGTGCATTAGAAAAAATTACTAAAATTGAACAAAATCCAGGAGTTATTTAAAATAATAAGACATATATTACATTCTTGCTTTGTAAACAACAGGACGTTCGGTAACTTTTATTTGATAACGTGTTCTGAATACCATTTGTAGCCTTTGCCGATCGAGATGTTCGAGTTATCGTACGGGTGTGACGTCATTTCGTTTCGGTTTGACGTTCGATTCGGGTGTTGTGAATAAAAATGAAAAAAAAATCGTGCGATATCGATAACTGAGTTATCGTAAGGTTCTGAATCGACCCCCAGGTTTAATTTTTAAATCCGCCCTAGCCACGGCAACGCGACAAGTCATTATGCCACCGATTAATTCTCGCCAAAAACAATGCACGCGCAATATACGGACACAAAACTAAAACTCGCGGGCGAGAAGGCTTACTTGCTGCTAAGTTTTCGCGCTATTTTCTAAATTTATTGACACGTGTATCGTGTTTTGTCAAGGCGGGACATTTTTAAGTGTTTTGAGAACAGTAGGACACGACACTTAAAAACGGGACTGTCCCGCTCAAAGCGAGACGTATGGTCACGTTATTTGTAATACTTAATTGCTTGACATTGATAATTATTATTATATTGGTCTTAATAATTACAAGCAACCTCTACTCCATCCGTCTTCGGATATAGACTTCCTCCATATCTCTCCATTTATGTCGCTCCCATGCGACATGCATTCAGTTGCGGCCCGCAAAAATTTTAATGTAACAATGTCTGTGCATTAAATGTGGCTATGTTTAGTAGTGTTTTGCAGTTTGTCATCTCCCAGGAATTCCTTGTTGCACCCCTCCTCTGTGTCACCTGGCCAGTGCTGGAACCTGGGAGTGATAAAGCGCTGGGAACTCGGGGTCGATAGTTGTTTGTTCCTTTCATTTTTATTTCAATGTGGAAGAGTTTTAGCAATTATCACCACGCCAGACACAACGGGTTGGTAATCGCAGTCCTACAACGGGTTGTGTCAGATACTGTCGTCACTTGATATTTCCTTCCTTCGGCCGTACTCCTCCACTCGAGGTCCGCCCTCATGAAAGCTGGCAGGCTGCCAGCCAGTGCCTAGCACTAATTTGATGGCGATACCAACTCGCCATGGCATAGAGTCGTTTTAGGATTTTTTATGACAATGCCTGCGCCACCAGCATCCCGCTCGCATCCTGATAACCCTACCGCCTCGGTCCGGGACTGCTTATAAAGGTTTCCCTACATTCACAGCTGTTTCTCTATCTACCAACTGCGACCCGGTAGGTAGCTGAGGGTCGGTCCTACAACCACAGTTACTATAGGGTTTGGTAAAAATTTATTTAATTCTCATTCATCATGTATAAGTGGGCTTTATACGTCGAGCTATTAAACTTTTAGACATTTCAACATTTATAATGACACTTGTAGCGGACTGTATC
>NW_020654069.1:0-12800 GCF_003589595.1 Hyposmocoma kahamanoa | reverse complement strand
CTGTCTAATTTTGCTTGCTTCGCTGTCAGTCGAACAAACGAAGACTAAAGCGTGAATGACGCTCTGTATACGATTTTAACGCCCTATAAGTTCGGGCACTTTTGAGCGCGGACCCGACGTCCATATAATTGTAAGTCAATGGTAAATTACTTTACCATATTTCTAATATTTGAAATGCGTGGAAAATTTTAGGCAAGCCGGTGGGAATCAAGTTATATGGACGCTTCGCCACTGGGACTATGCTAATTACATAGTCCTCGTTACAATGTTACGTACAAAACAAAAACGAAAATTAAAATAACTGTAGACATTTAGGCACTAAGTGAATATAATTTGACATAAGCAACAAATGGATGAAGAGGTAATCAATTTAAATAATAAATAAGAAATTTAAAAAGCATAATACCAAATACACACATCACATAATTGTAGATAATTAGGCACTAAGTAAATGACATTAGACACAAGGAACAATCAAACAAAGAAAAATAAATCGATTTGAGTAATAAATAAATAATTTAAATAGCGTAATATCAAATATACACAAATACACACTACTATGGTATGGCCTCGTTAGGAATTAAATCGGAGAAACCCCAAGCATAAACATAGTAACAAGTTTTTGCAAAAAAAAAATTGATTGGAAATAATTTGGTGTGTATCTTTTTAAGCCAAGATTGTCGAAGAAAATACTTATGAGTAAATATTGTGCAATTATATCCAGTGATTATACAAAAGATAAGATGGCGATACAGCGTGTTACCCTATACGAAAGACAGTTCGTTGTTTGTTATATCTGGTGACACGGATGGGTGTGGGGGTGCCTATCTGAAGCCGAGCAAATATTCCGTACGTTAACACTGTGAGATCCTGGTAATATAATGTAAGAAACAAACATGTACAAATTGGTATATGCGCTTTTGTATGGAAACGATGTACCTTTATTTTGCCACATCACAGAACAGAAATTTATCGTGAGACTGAAACATGGTAATTAATCGTACCGGTAACTTACGGAAGAAAAATAATCCCAGTATACATTACTAAAAAAACCAACCACAATTACACAAATTGTGTGGAATAAATGCGCCCTGAGACATTAGTTGACAAGTCCTATATGCCTGTAATTTCACTAGCACCCTTACTTATCAAAACCGAAGCTAACGTGGCAGTACTTCCTTAGACGCTCGTCTTTCGCAGGGAGTTGTAGAACCACTATATGTAGGTACGACGCGAACATACTCTCCCCATGTACGTAACTCTATCTACTAATGTAGTTATTTAGATAATAGTTCTCCCAGAAGGAATGGGGGTTGGATGGGTTCAGTACCAGAAAAATTGGACAACAAACTCTACATCAGGCAGAACAGCGGCTGCCCGGCCAAAGCGTCAGAGATGAGTACATGACTCTCAAACAAGTTGTCAAGGACTTTGATCAGGTTCTATCGGGATCAAAAAATTTCCAATAAAGTGCTTGATCTAGCGTCTAGCGTCTGTTGAAAGATATATGAGATACGCCAAGAACCGCGCGCCCGCACCCGCCGCCGCGCCGCACCCGGGCCAGCACTCTGAATGGACCTTTATGGACAGGCGTGACGGTTACCACCAGGCGCACGACTTATTCGTCCCAACACTTAGTATTATAAAAAACATAACAGTATTTTCTTTATGTTAAATAATTGACGCGCCACCGACTCGCCATTGAAGATTATATATATATGTATATATATGTGATTAATATATGATTTTCATGTCAATGCTTGTCCACAGTGATATGCAAAGTTTATGGCAGCTTGGAAGAGCTGAAGAAGAACTTCCTTCCCTGTACGTAAACCAGGAGTTACTTCCACAGGTCGTACCTTCTGCACAGTCGTTCAACGACTGTGATGAGGAATGCCATGAAGATAGGTAAGTAGATCGCCTTGTGAAAGAAATCGTCCAGGCTTACCTATTTCTGCCGCCAAGCAGGTTTTGAAGGGTGCTGGTGAAATTACAGGCACATTGGACTTGTCAATTTGTGTCTCATGGTTACTGGCGCAGTGGCAGTGCCCCTCAGTTCTTTGCGACTTAAAGCTCCGGGTGGCATTGTAATTTCTTCCAATATATAGATAGGTATAGATAACAAGTGTCGAGACAAACAAGTCGTGCACCTGGTGGCAAGCGACACGCCTGTCCAGTGCAGTTGCAGTGATACACAGAGCTTTAAATTGCAAAGATCTGAGGGCACTGCGCCTGTCATCCTGAGACATAAGTGGCAAGTCCCATGTGCCTGTAATTTCACCAGCACCCTTCAAAACCTGCTTGGCGGCTTTAACTGCCTCTGTGGCCGAACGGTTACCATGCCAGACTGCCACGCAGAGGTCCCAGGTTCGATTCCCGGGTCGGGAGAATTATTTGTATGGCCTACATTTATTTCTCTCGTGAGTTTGGGTGTAGTTTGTGATTGTCTATGTGTGTGTCCATGGCACCCGCGACACAGGGTTTCCCTAGTGCGGGGCTATGTTGAGTGTGAACGTTATTATTATTATTATTAATTAGTAATGCTTTGGCGGCAGAAATAGGTGAGGTGGCAGTGCTTCCCTGGACGATCTCTTTCATAAGCTCTACTGTTACTTTTGTATCGGGAATTTTTCAATTTTAATTTTATTATTAATTTCGAACATTATAATCTATTTTTCAGCAAGCCAATAGAATTCGAGCTGTTTGCGGAGAAGATAGGGCCTAATACTCCTAGTCCGAAGATGGACGCCGATTACGACGTATATTGTTCGACACCTGACTCAGATACGGACTCCGATTTCGAAGGTACGTTGGACCGACCCGTTTTTTTTATAACGTTTTTGGGAAGAAAGACAGAAATAAAGATGTTACTTAAGTACAATATTATGATTTTAACATTGACCTACTAACAAATGGACGTCGGGTTCGCGCTAAAAAGTGTCCGCACCTATAGGGCGTTAAAATCGCATACAGAGCGTCAATCGCGCAACAGTCTTCGTTTGTTCGACTGACAGCGCGGTTGTCAATCATGCAGTACTATATGATAATAACTTGTAAAAATTACTGCAGTAAAGTGTAAAAACAGGATTTTGTATCATACTTTCACTAAACAAATATATTGTGTTATCATAGTAGTCATTTAAAAGTGTTATTTGGTACAGTTTTAAAGTATTTAATTTATATATAAATTAATCGTAAATATAAATTACAAAACCAAGCAAAATAATCAACCTAACTGTCCTTTTTCTACACATTACATGCGCAAAAGATGGAAAGAGACCCATTACGTCAATTTCAAGAAGCCTAAATAAACTTCTTGGTCATTTTCAATTGTTCGAACTATAAGCGATTGAAATTTTTGGAACAAAGAAACTATAGAGTCGTGTTGATTTTAATCTTATTTTTATAGTACAAGCTTATTTTCACATTTGTAGTAATATTTGTATATATGTGTCAGCCCAACTCTATTATATCTTTAAGTGAATTTGTACAAAATTCGACATAATAATATATATAAAAATTAATTCATACTTACGAAAAAGGCCACTCCATTACTCTTATGTTCAAGTACTTTTCAGTCGAAGTTAAATATGGTGCATTTTGTTAAGTTTCCAGTAGAAGCTGAATATGGTGTTTTTGGGCCCTTAAATTGTTGCAAGCAAAATTAGGCAGTACTGCATTGACGTTACAACTTAAATTAAATGTTTTAGTTTTTTATATTTCGTTAGATATCACTACGTTTGTATAGGTTAACTTCGGACATTTTTTTAGTGGTTTTTGTATTTGACCCGATGTCCATTTGATGGTAGGTCAATGGATTTTAAGTTTAAAGTGTATAGCATTGTATGGTCCAACTCAGCAAATACTGCGCTGTTTCGAAGTGACCAATTTAAAAATGTAATAAGAAATAAAATTAAAAAGAAAATAAAAAGTTGTGGACGTGCATTAAAATAAGTACAACATATAAATAAATAACTCAATTAGTTTAGAAGAATAAAATTGCCATATCGACAGTGAACAGGCAATCGGTACTATTTAAATTTTGAGAACGTTACAGGTGAAGAAAAAAATTGCTTGTGTTATTTATACAGCATCTGGTTTTGGTTTAAAATAAAAATACACAGCTTTTTTAAGTATTTTTATTACACATGTATGTATGTACACTACGTACTTTTATTTAATGTACCAGTTGCTATATAAATGATTTTTTCTTCACCTGTAAAGTTGTCAAAATTGAGATGGTGTATAGATTCAAAATTGAGATAGAATTGAGATAGGTTGCCAGTTCACAGTGGTATGCCTACAGCGTTTTCAATTGAAGCTGACAATGGTTTTAAAATAAGTACGGGGCACCACCGAAATATGTCATTTTTCCTTCGAACCAGCGACATTTTTGCCATACCGGGACCTATTATCACTCTCTCAACTTAACTGCCTCCGTGGCTGATCGGTTACCATTGTAATGGCTATGTATCCCTAGTGCGGGGCTGTCAATGTGTGCGTTATTCATTTATTTGTCCCCTTCTCTATTGGCTCAGATTCTTTTTTTTATCCCGCCAATCCAAATTCAGAATTTTTATTTTAGACCATGTCTATAATGTGTTATACTTGTTTCAATCCATTTTGAGCAAAATGTAAACAAACAAGTCACTGACCCGACTATAGACGGTTTAGTGACGGCCAATTGTAATGCCAACTAGAAATCGATTAATTAATTGAATTAATCGATTTGATCAATTGAGTCATAGTAGCGGTTTTCCTTACATATTCTACATAAGCATATTTAAATTTTCCGAAATCTTAATTTTAATTCCTCCTTCAAATCGGTACACTTAGATACTCGTTCGATTGCGATTGAAATATTCGACTTACTAATCGATTACTATAACTTTAATTGAATGAACCGAATGTTTTTTTTCGTACAGCACTATGCAACCATAGTCATAGAGGTATAGATGAAAAATAACCTCACTTTGGGACTACCATTTTTCAAATACGATTTAACAATACTATTCAAATGAAAATTGTTGAAAAAGGTGACGATATATCAAGTCGAAATCTTCAAAATATACGTGAAAGTGTTACTCGTTGGATTTATTGCGTGATTGCTTTACAAATTTAACCAAACAGCTTTGTTTATACTTTTTGCTCAAAATGGATTGGCACAGACTCTAGTTACAAAAACTTGTATGCTATGTTAGTATGGAAAATGATTATTAAATACATGAAATAAAAAACTACATCAAATTATAAACTAAGCCCCTGGAACTCATTTGCACTGAGTACCACGGTCCGTTCTACGCCAGGGTGGACATCCCCTATTCGCCCTATATCTAACCCACACGGAGGCACTAAGGCGGACACCATTCTACGAGGCTCTAGCCTTGATAGAATCTCTAAATTAATGATAGTGACGTGTTCAGTAACTCTGAATCGACATTTCACATGCAAAAAGAGACAACACATTTTTTTTATTTAAACTTTCACGATTTGCACACATTATTTGATTTTTAATTAGGGACTTAATCACGAATAAAACATATTTTAATTACTTCGACGTTTCGGACATACTGCAACGTCCATGGTCTCGAAGGGATTGAAGAGGCAGGTATCACCCGCGTCTGATCCCACGGCGCCGACTCAACCGGCGAGAGGGAAACCCGGGGGGGTTTTAGTGGGGTAGGCCCTCCAGTCTGGAGGGAGAGTCCCCACATAACCCCTGAGTCTCCCTGGGCTCAGGGGTATCCATAAAGATTTCCCCCCCGTAAAAAAAAAAAAAAAAAGGTATCACCCGCGTGACACCCGCCTCTTCAGTCACTTCAAGACCACGTGATTAAGCTAATTCTATAGAAAAACATTTTTCCCCCTTGAACCTCCTTTATTTTTTTTTACCTTTTATTTTGGCACACTCACAAGATACAAATTATTCAATACAAGTAAAACTTATGACATTTTAACAAAAACAAATTAATTTGTTGTTCAGTAACAACCGCGTACAGCATGCAAATAACACTATGCCAATTAAGCCACGGAACGAAGAAGCGGACCTCACGAAATTTTCAATGTGCTTGTTGTCGGATCTTTGTATTGGTATAGCGTCTGACACGGTTTGCTAGGTAGGACACGTCAGTTCCAATCCGGCCGGATCGACGGAATTTTTTCCAAGTGTTCGATCTTTGTATTTAATAATTATAAACAAACTAGTTGAGTCATTTCACAAATAAATAAACGATTATTATGGTGGTGGAACATTCTGACATTCAATAAAAATTTTAATGCAAATAACATTTTGCAATGTAATGAATACAGGTTTCATTTTCACGCTTATTTTATAATTACCTTCCAGGGGATGATACATCAGGATCGCTACAGACAGAACTGATGCCGGTACTGGGAGGTTTTTTAATCAACAATTCAGTCTACATATCCGAGGATCATTGGCACACCCTCATCCCCATCGACACTTTGGTGCAATGCGCGTTATGCGATTCGTTTATCGACCAAGAAGAACGTGATTCCCACTCGGTCAGCACTAAACATAAGGAAAATTTGAAAATATTTCCTCCGCTTAAGAAATTTGATGAAGCCATAATTAGAAAGGTAAAATATTTTTTAGCTATTGCCTCGTGTATTGTTGCTTGTAGTTTGGAGGCTACTACTAGGCTTGATTATCAGTAATCGGAATTCAGGGTGTTAATTTATTTAAATTTTACTAAAGAATAACGTGGATATTCGGGTGGGTTAACTTAATTCACCTTAACTAATTCACCTAGGTGCATTAAGTACACTTTTAGTAAACTTAAATCACCTGGGTGCATTAGAAAAACATAAAAGTAAACTGCATTCACTCCATTATTTAATATGGATCCTTTTTGTCAGTGGGACTCATTTGCTCTGACCACTTGAGACACTTCCAATTGTTTTTGAATAAATAACGTTGATAAAGCTCTATTCTATTTTTGACAACTATCTCCACCAATGAGCACCATTTTTGTAATTTTTTTTCTAAAACATTGTCGTCTGTTATGTAATAGCACAACACATCTCCCTCTATGTATAAATTTAAAGTGAGCCATACTTAAAATGTGGACAGGTTTTACAACTACAACGCTTCGCTACTTGTGTCGTAGTTGAAATAGATAGTTGTCAAAAATAGAATGTAGTTTTCTAAACGTTATTTATTCAAAAACATTTGAATGTGTCTCAAGTGGCCAGAGCAAATGAGTAAAGCCAGAGTCCCACTGACAAAAAGGTTCCATATTAAATAAAGGAGTTAATGCAGTTTACTTTTATGTTTATATAATGCACCCAGGTGATTTAAGTTTACGAAAAGTGTACTTAATGCACCTGGGTGAATTAGTTCAGATGAATTAGTTAACGCACCCGGACACTCCCTTCTAAAAATCCCGGGACTTCTCGGCACTCCATTTGAAAATGCGTATTATTTATTGAAATTTGTGTACATCGACAAATTATTATTTCCTATTAAGTATTTGCTACAAATTATTGTCTCAAAAAATAATAATGTTAATAAAAATGGAAGCAAATTAATTTGCTACTCCGCGACCCAGTAAAGGTTAAAATTCGCAAAATAGCTGCGCTTGTGCTGAATAATTTTTCATGCAGTTAATTATAAACATAAATTAAATAACACAAGCGCAACTTTATTTGTTTTTTTAACTACTTACGTATTTAAATACTTTAGCCATTTAAAAAATAAATATGTGACAACCTATATATTGGACTGTTTAGTAAATATAGTTATCTGTTATGCAAGGCTGCAAGTGGTAGATGAAAGAAAAACAGTTGAACTATAACAAATCACTTTTAATAAATAAATATAAGAAATACGTTAATTGTTTTCACTGAAGAGGCTGATAAGCTTAGAGAATTGACAACATACATACGAGTACTACAATATCAATTACATACAAATATAGGTGACAGTACATTAGTAGGAGCACAAGAACATATTTATCCATTTGATCCTACCAGTAGGAGCACCCAGTAGGAACAAGAGGAAACGGCCGAAATTGTATTTACTCTTCAATCTGGTCAATTACCAGATTGAAGCGAATAAGCCTGCTTTTCTTCTTATTAGGCATGTTTAGCACATATTATTATTGCATATTGTATAATGTAAATAAATATCCCATATAATTGTAAAACATGTATTTGTTACAGATAAACAACAAATATCATTGTGGAGTCTGTAACGAACTATTCGACGTAACAGATCTCTCACACTTCGATAGCAAAACGCACGGAGACAATAAATTGTTTGCCATAAACAAAGCCACTGATCTTGTCTTCGATGAAACCCCATTTAATGATATACAAAATAATGAAAAACATATTAATGATTATTATCATTTCCGCACAAATAATATTATTAATGATACCACCACAAGTTCTAACTCCGATTTCAATGATTACAACATTTTCACTTATAATAATTTCATAAGTTTTCGTTGTAATGAAAATGAAGTTAATGATAATAATAGTTTTGATTATAATGAAGAAGAAACTTTAAATCCTTCAGTATCGTATGCAAATATTGCTAAGAAACCAAAAGTACGTAGAAATAAGTATGTAACTGTAAATTTGGGTACAAAACAATTGCAAGTACGACACGACGTTTATCATATGGTACATGAGACTAAATCAAACACTTATTCCTGCATAGTATGTAATACTAAAGGACTGATAAGACACAAATTTGATCATTGCGATGACGAAGAACATTTGAGAAAATTGGAAAAGTGTACGGTTGTTGAGGCGTACGACCAACATTATGTTAGACACGTAAGTTTTTCAAACCATTATCACTAATTACAGGTTTTTTTACCACGATATCATTTCTTTTTATGTTTTTGTGTTTTGTCGGAAAAACTTAATCTTTCGGTATAACTTAATCTTGTTCAGTGTGATTCGTTGGAAAGCTAAAGGTGGTTTTCCACCGAGGCGAGACGAAGATTGAAATTTGTAATGCAAAATTTCAATTCTCTCCTAACGTATCTTCAATGGTAATGGTCTGGATTGACGAGGTTGAGCGAGGCGAGTAGCGCGAGCTTTATTAATGACAATTTTTTGAGAAAATAGAACGGCGAGATTTCTATTTCCGTCTCGCGTCGTCTCGTCTCTCGCCTCGCCGGTGAAAAATCACCTTAATGCTTGTCGTTAATAATGATTACATTTTCTTTTCAGTTTAGCGATCATTGCTATCACTGTGGCCACTGCAATAACCTTCAAATAATAAGTGACATGGACGACCATCTCGAATCATGCAACCCGATAAAGAATAAAAATGTCACAGACAATACTAAAACCAATACAGCTGCCAAAAATAATGACAATAATCAGCCGACATTGTTGAAGGAAACCAAATGTACTAATACAGCAACTACAGTTACTAAACACGACAAAAATATAAATACAATTAATGAAAATCGCACACCCACACCGACTCCAGTTAATTTCGCGAATGGTGTAGCAAATAAGAATAATGAAAATATTGTTAATGAAAATAATGTTAATGATAAATTGAACAATCAAAATAATTGTATTGCAAGTACAAGACCGTTAATTTACGGTAACGTAGCTTTATATTTATTTGGACACAACTTCACACTTCCTATTATGTCTTATAATGTGTTGTCAGAGAGAAGTGACGATTTTTACTGTGGAATATGCGATTTTATATGTCCAAAGGACGGTATTGTTAGTCATACACATCAAATAAAACATGTGGAGCTAATCCAAATGACACCATTCCTTTTGGAATTTCATTTCAACTTAATTCGCGATGTAAGTATCTTTCAAATCTATATTTTTATTGTTTGCCACCGTGACAATCATGAATTTAACCTCTCTTATTCTGCCCTGTGTAAGAAAAAAAGGCACAACTAAAATTGATATCTAAATTGAGTTATATACGTATTTTGCGATCAGGAAAAAAGATCAACCTACATAATTTTTTGTAGAATTCTTTCGCAATAATTGTTGGATATACAGTAAGCTCAAAAGGCATACATGACATCAATAAGCAGATTTTCTGCCTTAAAAAAAACCAAATTTGACCTTTATAACGTTAATTATTGTTCAATTACTATAATTACTTCATAAATAACACATAATAAAAACGTAACTGTAATTGTGCCCTTTTGTTCTGTTCTAAGTCAAGTACCTGTTAGGTCATTTAAATCTCTTATCAGCGCGAATATTGCGTGAACTTAAAATTGTAACATTTCATTATTTCAGATCAGAGGCAAATGCCACTGTGCCATATGCAATATTCCAATATCACCTGACCAAATATATGGCCATATTAAAATTCCACAACATATCGATTTGCTCAACAGAGTTTTGGGATACATACCCGCTTTATTCCCAGTCCGTCCTACATCTAATGAGGCTCACTTGCCTCAGAATAGACCATTTATGCCTAATCCTGCTTTTGGGGCCAATAACCTTGGTATTATTTCTCTTCTTGGGATAAATGGGCTTAGACCAAATTTCGGAGCTCCTATACCGCCTATTGCGACAAATGCACCTTTACCATGGGTTGGAACTAATATGCCACCTACGGGAATAGTAAATCATCAAGTCCCAATGGTTTCGAATCTAATGCAATACCAATTTCCCCCATCCCTACCGGCTCATTTTAATATTGTGAAACAGAATAATGAAAATGCAACTACCGAACCCATCAAGTATATAAACGAGAATAAGATTAATGATACTCAAATTAATGAAAACGAGATTAATGATACGGAAATTAATGAGAAAAGTTCTAATGCAGAGGATGATGATGAAGAAGAATACGAATCGGATAATAATTTAAATGAGTTTAATAAAACTTTGGATTCTGTGTCTTCGGAAGACGCTGTTTTTGATATAGAAGAATATGTTTATTTGAAATTAAATAATACGTACATGAAAGTGGCAAATACGGCGTACAATACTCTTGTACATGTTGGAGATGGTACTCGGTATTGTTTTGTATGCGCAGTTCATATAGAACACTATGAATTGCAAAAACATGTTGATAGTAGACCACATATGGAAAATATGGAAAAATGTCGGTTTCTCGAGGAGTATAAAAGCCACTTTTTGAGACAGGTAAGAATTTTTGTAAACAACTTTAAATAACAGTTATTAATACGAATACCAAGAAAAAATCCTTCGACCCGACCGACTGGATTCGAACCAGCGCCTTCAGCATACCGTGCCTGATGCTCTCCCAATTGAGCTTCGAAACGAACCAGCAGATCTTACGAATTTTTATATGTATTTGTTGTAGAACCAAAAAACAAAGGTCTGCAACAATCATATGGAAAAATCCGTGAGGTGTAACGTCTGATACGGTATGCTGAAGGCGCTGGTTCGAATCCAGCCACATCTAAGGAATTTTTCCAAGTGTTCCATCTTTGTACTAATAATTATAACAAACTAGTGGACATTTTTCACAAAAAGTAATTAAATATCATGTTATTCAATAGATTTAATATTACAACGTTAAATAAGGCACTAAAAAGGCAATAAAAACGACCTGTATGACCTCTATTACATAGTACTATTTTTTTAATATCCATCGAGTATATAATCAGAAATAGAGACGAATAAGGGTCAACCATCCCTGGCAACTCATCAGGCAAAATGGCCTTATATAACTTTTAAACATCTACTCCCGTTTGCGCTGAAATCACAAGTTAGAAAGCTGAACAGCGTAGTACAGCGCCAACAAAATGACCTGTTTGTACGTCTCCGTATATTCCAAAAATATTCTGTATTTATTGTAATACATATAATATCTATAACAATGGGGGCTGTTCCCTTTGGTGGTGTAGGAAAAACAGCAAAACATCTAATTACAAAACAAACGGAATCACATTTCATCGGTAATTAAATATTAAATATGTAATTTTGCAATTTTCGTCTGTTATAGCAAAGTTCAAGTTAAACTGGTCGATTTGAAGTGAAACAATTGACGACACCCGTCAATTGTTTTGAATTCGAGCTGGCCAATCGGAACGCAGTTGTCATTAATGAATTTGGCAGAATAATTTTCAAACAAATTAAATGACATTTCGCGTCTATTTCTGGTTATATACTCGATGTTAATATCTCTCGGGAATCTTCGGCAACCGCAAGACCAGACGCATTCAATCAACTTGGAATTACCGAGTAGCTATTTCTCTTTATTTTTTAATTTTTTTAATTTCCAATTATCCTATCTGCCATTCTGTTAAAATCTGGTTGCAATGGCAGTTAAGTCTCAGTGGAATGTCAGTGTTGGCATATTCGTACAATTACTAACGATAGATGTTGCCTTATTAAAGCTACCATGGAAATTATTATGCATATCTTAATTTTTATCTAGTTTAATGAGGCTAAAGAGTCGCCATGACTACTACATAACATTAAAGTAGTATACCCTCTGGACGGGGAAACTAAGCAGGCCCAAATAAGTGGCCTTGGCAAACTTGGAAGTCTCTAAATAGGCTGCGGATCCAAGTCGGCCGAAGCAAGGAGTGCGTGCACGGGTCGGGTTACAGCTCGGAGAGCGCATGTCCGTGTGGTGTCTCCCCAGACAATGGCACATCGTTTGTCCTGCCCTGCGTGTCCCTACACTTGCACACGCGAGGACCTTTTCAACGCCACTGATAATGCTATCTTAGTCGCTAAGTATTGGCCCTCACAAATATAAATGTCAAGAGTCGACACGCCAAGAAGATCTCGTTTAAACAGCAATTTTATTGCAATAGGTTCTTTGAATTTTCATAGAATCTTCATGGTTT
>NW_020654068.1:0-12881 GCF_003589595.1 Hyposmocoma kahamanoa | reverse complement strand
TATTTAACGAAAAATTATTTACTGTGTGCTAACAAATAAAAAATAAACGAAGTATTGAAAAGATATATGTAAATAAATAAGTTTAACTTACCTTTTAATCGTTACAAAACAATATTAAGACAATAAAACTGAAAATAATATTGTTTCCATTGCATCCGTGTAACTACTTTAAGATTGCTAAATTTGACATAAGAGCAATATTACTTTAATGTTAAAGTCGCGTCATAGTACGAACTGAGAGAATGAATAGTCACAAAGTTGCCAATAAAACATCATAGTTTTAACATTACTATAAGCTTAATTTAAGCGTGTTATGGTACGAAAAGTCAATGTAAGGTTAAAGTAATATTGTTTTAAGAGGTTGTGGTAGGCTCCCAGTATGTAGTATGGAAGTACGTGAGGATCAATAGCGTAAACTGGTATGAAAGAGAAAAATAGACACAACAAAGACCTCGCTTATGTCGGAGGTAGTACTATTTGTGGTGTACTGGAACACCTCTATGGGTTGTTCTATGTTCTCTATGTTAAGCTAATGTTATCCTTGTGTCCTGTCATCCTCCATACCGAACATGTCTAGTACTAGTAATTTAAGTAATAACTTGTAAATTCAAATTCAAAATAGTCTTTATTTCATAGGTAAGCATTATTACACTTGAAATCGTCACAATGGTTAAACTCTACCGCTCATTCGTAAGGCAGATACCCCTGAGAAGAATGAGCAAGAAACTTTAGGGGTTGCTCTTTGTAAATAACATTTGTACACATTCAACATTTAAGGTCGTATTCCAGAACTCTACTCAATGCTCAAGTCAGGACTTAGCAGACTTGAGTATGATTTCAAGCACTGGAAATACGACCCTAATGGCAATGGATTTTTGTCATCCAAGTACGCAGAAGTGTATAATAAACCTTTAGTATAAAGTTTTTGTTTCACTTAAACTATTTAAACCTCGTGAAAGGCAAATTTTGTATATCAACCGGAATCTTGTTATAGAAGCGTATACATTGCCCCTTAAATGATTTTTTGACTTTGTGAAGACGACTATCAAGAAAAGCTAGTTTATTTCTATTCCTCGTATTAATGTTATGTCTGTCACTATTTTTCATAAAAGAAATTACTATTCCTTTTAACATAAATTACATTTTCATAAATGTACTGTGAGGCTAGTGTAAGAATGTTAATTTCCTTAAACTTATCTCTCAAAGATACTTTGGGGCCCAGATTGTAAATTGCCCTAACAGCACGTTTCTGCAGGACAAAGATTGTATTGATATCGGCGACATTACCTCAAAGCAAAATGCCGTACGTCATTAGACTGTGAAAGTAGCTGAAGTAAACCAATCTGGCGGTTTCGACGTCTGAAAGTTTCCTTTTTTTTTTATCGCGTACACTGCAGAGCCGTGTAAGTTGTGTTCTGCCCGAATAAACAGTCTTTAAGTGAACTAGGACATTTTTAATACCGCTGCCGCCTCCCTCACCCATTCGTCCACCACAACCACAACAGTATTAAAAATAAATGCCGTTTATTATTATACAGCTTCTGAGTGCTTGGATGACAAAAACCCGTGGTAGTGACCCGTTTAGCTCTCGCAAGATTTCGTGCACGAAGTTTGAAATAAATTATATAAATGATGTGTACAAATGTTTATTTACAAAGAGCGACCCCTTTAGTTTCTTGCTCATTCTTCTCAGAGGAATCTGCCTTACAAATGAGCAGTACAGTTTAATCAGTATGACGAGTTCAAGTGCAATTTGCTTACCTATGAAATAATGAATTGCTCGAGTTGAGGAATGCTTGTTTCCCCAAAAGAAGTCAAAAACGGTTACATAGCGACGCGTTATTTTCTGTACTACATTAACACGGCTACAGAAAGGCCTTGAATTTTTCACGCCATTGATTCCATTGAGAATTGCGTGACTGATGGAAAGGTACCAAATGCACCTGACTATATTTATACAGTCACTGAGTCAAAAATTGAAATAATTCACTTCGTTTCAAGTTTTTTTCTATGCCTAACGCCATCGAGTATATAACCAGATATCTGGTCTCTATATAGAGACGAAATGTTGTTTAATTTGTTTGAAAACTATTCTGCCATATCATTACTGTGACAACTGCGCTCCGATTGGCCAGCCCGAGTTCGAAACAATTGACGGGTGTCGTCAATTGTTCCACTTCAAATCGACCAGTTAACATGAGCTTTGCTATAATGGGCGAAAACTGAAATATTACATATTTAATTACCGATGAAATGTGATTCCATTTGTTTTGTAATTAGATGTTTTGCTGTTTTTTCCACACCACCCAATGGGACTGCCCCCGTTGATAGAAATTCTTTATTACAATAAATACAGAATATTTTTGGAATATACAGAGACATACACACAGGTCACTCGTTGGCGCTATACTATATCAGCTTCTAATTTGTGATTTCAGTGTAAGCGAGAGTTGATATTTAAAAGTGATATAAGGCCCATTTGTCTGATGAGTTGCCAGTGCTGGATGGCCCTTATTGCGTCTATTTCTGGTTATATGCTCGATGCCTAACACATACACTAAGTACAGATGTACCCTGTTGGGGTGTAGCAAATTAATAGTACTCTCGCATAACTAACAAAAACAGAACATAAACTTTCTTAAAATAGACGCATTACGTTACTGAAGAGTTGAAGCGTTCATTACTTCTTTCACATCATCTTATAGGAGAGTCCATGAAGTGTCTCACACTGTAGTAGCACTCATTTATCAGAAGAGGCTTTGGTTTTGAATGTGTTGTCATTTTTTTCTGCCTTAAGGGAATCTGGTATTTTATTGAAAATTTAATACACATACGAGTAGAGCGGGCTTTCTCTAAATATTTCTAATTTCGGAGTCGATAGTACCAGTTTTGCATTTCGATGTTCGCTTGTTATAAATTCAAAAAAAATTTAAATGTTTTCCAATAAACATGACAGTTTCTATGTAAACAGACGGAAGAATTAGAATTTTGTCAGTTATAATATACGGCCTGCTGAAAATGTAATTATAGATTGTCATATAATTATTTCTTGTAATTCTTTTTTTGTGCCTTTCACGTTCACATTAACGGAGGTTATGACTTTCACGAATTTAACCAACTATATTCGGGTAATACAGGTTTTCTATAGGTGTGTTTTTGTACTTACCGTCAGGAAAATTGTCCAAAAACATTTTAGATTCATATCCCTGGACTTCTCTGTGCTGGATGGCTGCCCCGTGGAACTGTTCATCGTCCAAATTGACGGTGAGGACTGCGGCGGCGCCTGCTTCGTCTTGACTCGTGCTGGAACCCAGCCAGAAGTGAATGTCCCAGGATAGACGGGACCCGTTGGTTGTCTGAAATACATTTATAGATAGAAATTTTGACAGAGAGCTATAAAAGTGATACCGAAGACAGTTATAAGCTCCTTGTGAAAGAGTTCATCCAAAGAAGCACTGTGGCCAGACCTATTTCTGTTGCCAAGCATTGCTGTGACGCTACTGGCACATGGGGCTCATTAACTTTTGTCTGAGGGTTATGGACGTAATGGCAGTGCACGTCAGGTCTTTGCAATTTAAAGTGACACCGCAACTATTATAGACCTCTTACGTTATTTCACAAAACATACAGTTTAAGAGCGTTTGTGCACTACGTCCGATTCGTATCAGGGGGTTTACCTCGATCTCCGTCCGACATCCGTCCGAAATAATTACTGTCAAGTAAGTAATATTCGACAAAATTAAAAGACAAGTATCAAGTATGAAGATTCATTCGCATCACGCGTCTTTTCATTTGGTCAAGTATTGCTTATTTGGCAGTAATTGTTTCGGACGGATGTCGGGCGGAGATCGAGAAATGACGGTTCCAAATGTCAGAGGGATCGTTTTATCTCTAGGTGTACAAGCGGTATTCGTATTTTCGGATTCACAAGCGACAACCGAAGTGGGAGTTTTCTAGATTTTTATAGTCTCGTATTTGAAACGAATACGCATCAGCAGCTTGATTTGATTGCCTCTCCCGATCGGAAACTGCGTCTCTTCCGAGTCGAGGCGCATAATTGCGATTCACAACTGGCCGATCGGAAACTTTTGACATTTCTAATCGGAATAGTCGATTTAACTCACAAACTAGAAAGATATAGTAGGAATCAGGTTCATCTTCTCGCTCAGAAACCCATCTCATTTCGAGACCGACCCGATTCCAATTTGAATCTCTCTCAAATCTTCAAATTCAAGACTCTGTATAATGTTGCTGTTGGTACATCATTATCATCAACCTATTTATACGCCTCACTTCTGGGCACGGGTTTCCTCTCAGTCTAGGGTTTAGGTCATAATCCGCCACGCTGGCCCATTGCGGGTTGGGGTACTTCATATGTTTTCTGAGGGTTTAGAACCTTTAGGTTTCAGCACAATATTTTACTTCGCCGAAAAGCTCATGGTTAATTTCAAATTAGCTGTGAGTACATGTAATAATATGTTTATTATATATGTATTGTTTGCAGTATATGTATATTAAGTATGTTTATTTTATACCTTAGAATAATAACGCATAGAAACCTAGCCCGCATACGCTAAGTGAGGAAAATTGAAGCGCTCCCAAAGGGCCTACACGAGCGGGCGGGTCAGTCAGTGCTCAAGGTCAACTTGCACCGCGACCAGCTCAAGAATTTTAGCTAAAAATGACGAAATGTGCGGTAAATGAGTGTAAAAATACGTCAGACAAACATAAAATGGATACTACCGTCACATTCCACAAGGAAGTAACGCGTTTCAACTTGTATTTTTATATAAATATTTTCTAAAACCGAAAATTAATTTCGTTGCAACAAGACACGAAAATGAATTTGATTTTTGCCTCACTTGTGACAGTTCGTTTGATATGAAACTATAATTCTATGCGTTATTATTCTAAGTTTTATACAGTATAAAAGTAAATATCGAATTTTGGCTAATGGTACTTTGTTGTTTTAGTTTTGGTCGACTGGTAGAAAATGCTTTTTGTAACTGTTGTGTTGTTGCTTTTGTACATAAGTTTAATAGCAGTAGAGCTTCTTGTGAAGTGCTGGTAAAATTACAGGCACATGGGATTTGTCAACTTGACTTGTCAGATCTGAATGGCACTGCAACTGTTATGGATAGGCGTGTCGCTTACCACCAGGCGTACGACTTGTTCGTCCCGTCGTTTAATATTATAAAAAAACATTCGATTGCGCAAAAAAATATTAAATAAATTAAAAAAAAACTTATAATAGACAAACGGAATATTATTATATAATGGAACTAGGCAATGGAACTAAGAACGCACGATTTATAGCACTGAATGTTTAATTTTTATCGTTGCATTTGTTCTCCATGTGTTAATTGATCTAAGATGCCAGAATACTACTACTTTCAAATAGAATGACGCCATCAGTGGTCCTTACCGGGAAATGAATAAGCAACCTTGTTCTATACAAGTCGCGAAAATTACCACTGACTGTGCTTGGTTGTACCTAATTATCTCTGATGTTCAGCGCCGTAATTATGTCTTTTTTCGACAGTAATTGTTAATAAGTGATAACTAACAATTCATCACAAATAATTAGACTTTTTAATAGTTTTTTATTTTACTATGCTCTCGTGTCGGTACCTAGCAGTAGAGCTCCTTGTGAAAGAGAAGTTTGTTATGTAAATAATAATCTTTATATAGATTAAAACTTCGTTAATTTTTTCGGTAAAAATGTAGTGAGCAATCAGGGTTAGTTAGTTTTGTTACTACTAGATGGCGTTAGTAATGTTTTGTACTATTCCTGAATCGTGGACTTACATCGGATTTTTTAGTGTAGAATTTGACTGTGGTAACATAAATGCTCTCTTTTTAACCGACTTCAAAATAGGAGGAGGTTCTTAATTCGACTGTTTGTTTTTTTTGTATATATGTTACGCGATAACTTCGGTATTTGTGAACCGATTTTCATGATTCTTTTTTGGTTGGAACGAGGGTACCTCCATAGTGGTCTCATTTAATTTTGAAAAAAAGTCATCCACCTCTAAGGGTGGCTGCTTACACATGAAGATTCATTTTTATAAATAGCGCCAAAATTTTATTATAAGAAGCAATTATTTTAATGGTTGATTTTGCTATTCTCCAATTCAAGGCGTTTTTCTCTCTGAATATACTTTTAGTAGTGAGAACCGATTTTATTATCTCCTGTGTCAAGTCCCGTATAGTGGCCAACTAGGGGATGAATCCGGGTATGCGCACTTTCCGGTAACCGATTTCAATAAAATTTGGTAATTATATGTAATTCCACGTACTTTTGAGGTCGGTTTTTTTAGTACTCTGTACTGAGATTATATAATAACAATAATGCAGGAAGGTAAATAAGAAGTTTAACTTTGGCCACGTAATAAGGATGAGCTAAATATTAATTATTATAATATGGATCACAGAAGACATTAACCACAATACAGAAATTACGTATGAAACGAAACCATCTTGGGGTTTTTCGAAATGCAAAATGTCGCGATGTAATCACTTGTTTAAAAGGTAAATTTAAATGTATATTATACATATAGTTATTCAACACAAACCTCTGTTAAATTTAATAACAGATAAGTTCTAACATTGATTGTATTAAATATTATAAATCGGTCGTGAACGACCACGTGTCATGTGCTCCACGGGTGGTCGGCATTCACATGTATTTGCGTTGCTCCTGTCAAGTCGTGTCAAGTCTGATATTTAACCTAAAAGTGGATCCAGTAACCTCCAGAGGGCTTACCATAACCTTTCCAAAAACAATCTTATTTCCATGTAAGCTTATTATAATATTACTAATATTCGTATCATGACAAACCTGTCAACCAAGTAATGTATTATTGCTAAAGTGATTGAAAGAACGAATGATTTCTCAATATTGTCTATTCCTTACTGAAAATAGGAAAGAGATAACGCTATGTGAACTATATAATGCCATCTCTTTCTTTTTTGATGTTTCGAATCGTCTGATCGTAGTATAATGGTATTTACATTCAGAGAATATTAACTGTTAAAAAAGAAAAGTGTGTAATAATAAAGTCTATTAAAATTAAGTTGAAGAAAAATGAATAAAACAAGCTGAGTACTTAAATGTTTTTTACATTCAAAGAATTTTATTTTAACTAATAAAACAAAGAAAAGTAAGTAATAATAAAATCTATTAAAATTACGTTGTTTTTAATTATTTTTCCTCATTTTCATGAAGAAAAATAAATAAAACAAGCTGAGTCTTGATAGTCACGTTGTGAATTCGGAAATATAGTCTAGTGTCAACTGTTAGTGTCGCCAAGGAGCGTATAGATGTCGCTGTTCTAATTTTACGAAATAATCATCGCGTATTTTTATTTAACGAGAAAGTTCTTTTTTGTTTTCACATGTACTATTAAATAAAAATATAAACAAAATATTGAAGAGATTTATGTAAATAAATAACTTCAACAACTTTAATCATTACAAATCGATATTTAGACAATAATTTCGAAAATAATATTGTTTCCACTGCGTCCGAGTAACTATTTTAAGATTGCTAAATTTGACTTGAGAACAATATGTATTACTTCCGTCATAGTACGAACTGAGTGAATGAATAGTCACAAAGCTGCCAATAAAACATCATAGTTTTAACATTATAGTAAGCTTACTTTAACCGCGTCATGGTACGAAAAGTCAATGTAAGAATTGTGAAAATACTTTATAATGTAACTCCTCTTAACATAATATAACTTATATCTTAACGTAAATAAAACATCTGGTTGTTTCCATTTGAAACTTGTTACAGTTGTTTGTAAGGCTCCTTGATTATAAATTTTACACGCAGCGTCGGGTCAAACCAGAACTCACGCTATACAAGTCTCGTGCTCACCTAATCTGACTAGAGCTGACCATTGCAGTGGCATAATATTATGATGTTTTACTAACATGATATTAAATTATTTTTTGTGAAATTACTCCACAATTTTCTTAGGGTGCGTATAGATCTGGCGAATTCGCCGCTAGCCTCGCGAGCTGCACACGTGCATGCAGTGCGTGTGCAGCGCGCGAGCAGCGCACATACAGCGCGTTCGCCAGATCTGTACGCACCCTTATAATTATTAATAAAATAAGTTGTTAGTGTTAACATGTTTGAATGATTTCCTTTTTATTTAAAATAAAATTTTGATTTAGTAAATAAATCGTACGTAATATTTTTGCAATTACATTTCATAATTCAGTGGTTATCATTAATATTAGACAACCGTTTGATGACTAATTTAAAGAATTTAACGATACAATAGACACATATCGTGAGACAAATATTAAGTAATAACTCATCTTCCTATGGGAATTACACATCCATCAGTGTAATGTAATGTACTTTTAAAGTATACCTTATGGTAAGTTGTACCTTGTTGTCATGTATTTTTAAAGCTTGTGTAAAGTACCGTTATAATTACGTACCTTTAAAACGATGTACGAGTCGCCGGAATAAAAATTGCCATGTTGCTTCTGTGGTACTGGAACGGGTTCGAAGTTCTGTGAACAAAGGGTTTTATTGCGATTAAAATGCATTAGATATAAAACGGCGTTAGTCAGGTCAGGAGCATTCCTGCTTGAATGGGCGACTCACCACCCTATTAATCGCAGAAAGCGAAAGGTTGTCGATAATAAAAAAGGCGGAGGTTCTCTATTCGGTTGTGTTTTTTTTATTCGAATGCCATCGCCCCGTGAACCGTGACCGTTGTGAACCGATTTTGATGGTCCTTTTTTTCCACCACCAATGTCCTCACTGGTTTGATTTGGTTGTGGACTAAGAGTCGACGGCTTAGCGATGGCAACCGCTAGTTGTGCAATGTGCAACAGGAAGTTAACGTGCCTACAGCTCCAGTGCTTATCTGGAAAATACTGTACTGTACGTGCACCCGGGGCGGCTCTCACTAGCCTCTCGAAGAACCGGATGAAGTTAAGCGACAGAGGTCTGTAACAACCCTTTACACTGGCTGATCTGGAGTCGGAACCTGAACTTGTAAGGTTCCTGTGCGCGCACAGATCATAGTGTCCTTCTCGTATGCCCTCAGGGTGCCCTCAAGGGAGGGTCACTTTAATCAAAACTAACGTAGAAAGATATGGATCCTTTTTTGCTGCTCTAAAGGTGGCAAACTAGGAGATGAATGATGACGAGTGGAATATTTTCTTTACATTTGAATGGGATCATTAACTGAGCTACCCCCTTTCCAACATAAAAAAAACAACGAAATCAGTTCACAAAGGTCGGAGTAAACGCATAACATACATACAAAAAAGTACAGACGAATTCAGGACCTCCTCGCTTTTTCAAGTCGGTTTTTTTGGCCCTCCTTCCACTCCCCCTATATTTATTATTCGGGATTTTTGAATATTTGAATATTGTTTGTAAGTATGTTTATTTTCAAATCTTCTTTCTTTAGTGACTACGTATGTTTATTTACTATACTAACTAGCGTTCTATTTGTAAACATTTCCGTACGTGTGAAAATTAAATGTACAATAAAATAAAATCCACGGTTTTATTTTCTTTGAAGTCAGTTAATAATCAGGTCCTCTCTATCTAAAACTATATTATTTATTTATTCTTTATGTGTCCACTATGAAAATGAATAAGGGAGGTTATGATGGTAACTATTTACGAAATATAATCAACGTAATTATAAAACATAAAATATTTTTATTAACCACATAAAAGCAAACCATTTAAATTAATTGATAAAAATAATTAATTAACTGTTTTAAATACAAAATACATAATTAAGTAACGGGAAAAACCACTAAGTGTAATTAATGTTTGGTATTAATTATTTATTTAATTTTTTTTTTTTTAAGTTTTGTTTGTGATAGCTGCCTTCAGTGTCAAACACTGTAGAGAGGCTCTGTCTCTGGATAGGAATGGCATCTGAATATTAACAAGAGCCTTAATTAAAAGACAAAATAACTTATTAGAACATAATTTATTATGCAATGATCGAACACTCAAAAAAAAATCCTTCGATGATTGCCCCAAGTCTGCTATAGCGATGGGGTGCCAATAGCAGGATTTGGTACGTTTGGTATTCTGGTAAAACTTAGTCAAATCGTTTCAAACGCTATTTCGACTAAGCCACGGAACGGACCCGCGGACCTCACGAATTTTTCAACGTGCTTGTTTTCGGATTTTTATATTTGGTTTTCAACTTCTTTTTAGCCGTAGCGCCATCTATGAGAAATCTATGAAAGTATTTCGTCACCTAGTTAAGTAACTTTACAGCTACCAACCCTGGCTAGAGATGTCCCTATTACATGTAATTGAATTTGTACTGAATTGATATCCAACATATTTTTTGTGAAATTACTCCACTAGTGTGTTATAACTCTACTGTCATTGCAATTTTTTGGTCTTCTGCTTTTCAATGGCGAATTAAAGGGAAGTAGATTAGACCTTACCTATTTCTCCCGCCAAGCAGTAATGTCAGCATTACTGTGTTCCGGTTTTGAAGGGTAAGGATGCTGGAGAAATTACAGGCACATGAGACTTGTCAAGTCAAGTTTAAAGCTCTTCAAGTGTTATGGACAGGCGTCTAGCTTACCATCAGGCGCACGACTTCTTCGTTCCGTCACTTGATATTATAAAAAAAAAGATGGCGTAGTATATTCATATTAGGTAATTCTTCTCCCAGAAGGAATAGAGTTCATTTAAAATTATTTACGGTATTAGTAGTCGGAAAGGTTCAGTGAGTACGAGAAAATCCGGAAATCTTGGAATAGTGCTCCGCATCAGGTGGGCCAGAGGCTGCTCGCCTAAATATCTGGATAGGCACATGGCTCTCAAATAAAATTTGTCAAGGATCTTGGTCAGGTTGTACCAGAACCGAAAGTGTTCTGATATGACAAATCAAGATGGCCACCATACGAAAATGATTATTT
The DNA here is from genome assembly GCF_003589595.1 of Hyposmocoma kahamanoa. Lineage (NCBI taxonomy): Eukaryota > Metazoa > Arthropoda > Insecta > Lepidoptera > Cosmopterigidae > Hyposmocoma > Hyposmocoma kahamanoa. Next base: position 1,946 of record NW_020654068.1, on the reverse strand, counting down.
TGAATCTTTCTCCCTCCCATCCATACTCAACCAAAGAGGATTCTTTACTGAAATATGAAATCTAACTCGAGTTCTTAGGTTTTCGCGATTGTTACACATAGGAAATGAAACTATTTTTCCGGATTTAAATCGCGTATATTTGTCCGAAACGTCGGTTTGTTTGAAAAAACAAATATACGCGATTTAAATCCGGAAAAATAGTTTCATTTCCTATGAAATCTAACTCCCAATTTGTCTCAAGACCTTTAGAAAGCCCTCCCGGCGCAACGCGCGCCATCTAGTTTAATTCATAAGACTAAATTGCTGATTAAAGCAGGTAAGAACTAAGCTATGCATAGTAATTACAATGGTAGTTTTAGTAAGGCAACACCGATCGTTCATAAATGCATGAATGTCATCACAGCCTTTGTACTTAAGTCTCGATTGCCATTGCAATTACATTTTAGTAGAATAACAATTATTGTTATTAATATAATCTTGGTGGAGTCACAATAACTGCCTCTGTGGCCGAACGGTTACCATGCCGGACTGCCACGCAGAGGTCCCAGGTTCGATTCCCGGGCCGGGAGAAATATTTGTATGGCCTACATTTATTTCTCTCGTGAGTTTGGGTGTAATTTGTGGTTGTCTATGTGTGTCCATGGCACCCGCGACACAGGGTTTCCCTAGTGCGGGGCTATGTTGAGTGTGTGCGTTATTATTATTATTACAATGGAGTTACAATGGTTAGTGGTTCCAAAAAAATTAGCAGACTTGAGGCTCTCTCACTTGAGCTACGGAACGAACAAGCGGACCTTATGAATTTTTCTGTGCACGTTGCAGATCTATGTTTTTGGTTTTTAAAGACATTTTTTCGTAACGCCATCTGTGAAAAATTTATGAAAGTTTTTCTCCACTCAGATACCTTTACAGCTACCTGCTGACTAGAGATGTGGCTTTATTAATGTTTATTGAATTTCATGACGTATTACGACCACGATATTCAATTACTTTTTCACCTCACTAGCTCGGAAAGGCTTTCTTTCTCATTAGAAATCTGCGCGCAAAAGCGTTTTTGAAATTCGAACTTGACGATGACCTGTGGTGCACTGAACTTATGCTTTCGATGAAAAAAAACATAATGACACACAAATACGCAATTTGTCGTACATTATTTATGTAATATAAATCCGTTTGTATATTTTATATATAACGCATAGAAACCTAGTCCGCACACGCTAAGTGAGACAAATTGAGCCGCTCCCAATGGGCCTACACGAGCGGGCGGGCCTTCAGTGCTCAAGGTCAACTTGCACCGCGAACAGCTCAAGAATTTTAGCTAAAAATGACGAAATGTGCGGTAAATGACTGTAAAAATACGTCAGACAAACATAAAGTAGATACTGACATCACATTCCACAAGGAAGTAACGCGTTTCAACTTGTATTTTTATATAAATATTCACTAAAACCGAAAATTAACCTACTACTAAAACTAGCCTACATGAATTTGATTTTTGCCTCACTTGTGACAGTTCGTTTGATACGAAACTATCATTCTATGCGTTATTATTCTAAGGTTGTTACATGAAATTGACGATGATAACTTTTTGTGTTTATTAAATTATTTTAATTCGTCGAAGAACTAAAATGATTTCAATAATCACTTAATCACACAAAATAAATGTACAAGCAAGAATAAATATTGATAGTATATAAATTCAGAACGCATTCGAAGATAAACTGTTTCTTTTAATTAAAGAAACTGATGTTTTATCAACTGTTTTTCTTTCATCTACCATTTTCCTCGCTATAGTGCGATGAAAAGTTGTGTGTTTCGCTCGGCAGCAAAGTTGTTTTGCTGCTCGAGCCTTGAAACCCTCGCTACGCTCAGGAATCTATTTTTCGCCTTCGCTTGCTCCGATTTCAATACAAACACTCGCGTTAAACAACAACTTTGAAGCCTTG
>NW_020654067.1:0-18230 GCF_003589595.1 Hyposmocoma kahamanoa | reverse complement strand
TAATGGTATGAAACTAGTTAGCAAAGTTGTTTTAGTACACACTACGTTATTTATGGAAATTTCGCCATGAACAGTTTCGATCAGCTGATGTCATTTAACGAAAATAAATAGTCACATCACATCTCTATTGAGTATCATAATACAACCAAATTACGTAACTTGAAAAAATTGTGAAATTCAGGCATGTTATTGTAAATGATAAAGTACTTAATGCCATATTCTTATTACTATGTTATAATTTACTAAATTTATTATTATTTTATTCATGTAATATGCGTGTGAACATTTAATGAAAAATAAATATTATCGATTACTTTGCCAAAATACACTAGTTCATAATAAAACTATTATTTAAAACTTAGTACATAATAACGTAATATGGTTTCGTTAACTTCATATCTTCAAACATACAAAATACACAAATTTCCATTTAATATCCATTAATAAAACTAATGTCCTCTAAAAAACACATATTTAAAGTTATCTCTGTTTCTTTTTACCATACGCATTCATCTATTGTATTTTAATGAATGAAATTTGTCTCTTTCTATCCGTCGGTACTGTTCTAACGCATAGCGAATCAGTCGGTATGTTTCTTCTAACGCATGACGCAATATGACGCAATTATCCGACTAATACTTCGCACCCTTACAATGAAAGCGACCCAAATCAAAAAATTAAAAAATGAGTTTATACCGTAAAACCATCTTAAAAAAATATTTTGTTACATTAGTCACACTGTGGTGAAGATGAAATTGTGCAATTAAAGCTCGAATAGCACTGATTCATAAAGGTCCCTTTCAATTTGTTCTTTCAGTTTAAAAATTCTACTCCCGCGTCGAAATATTAACGCCGCATTTATTGTTGAATCTGCATTTGCAAAGACAACACGCTGCCACTGACGGATTAGCATTTGAGCCATTTTCGTTCCGAAAATCATATTCAAAAATCACTAGTAGCAGTAGAGCTCCTTGTGAGTTCGTCCAGGGTAGTACTGCCACATTACCGTGTTACAGTTTTGAAGGGTAAGGGTGCTGGTGAAATTACAGGCACATGGGACTTGTCAACTATGTCTCAGAGAGATGGACGCCGTAGCAGTAGCCTTCGAGCGGCAGTGCTACTGTTATGGACAGGCGTGACGCTTTCCACCGGGTACACGACTTGTTCGACCCGTCGCTTAATATTTAAAAAAAAAAAATTTTTTAGTAACTTACTTTTTAAAGGGACTTACTTTTTTGTTTCGTGGACTTTCTTCTTTTTTAATTGTGAAACAGGGACCACAAAACAATATCAAGGGTTATGACATCTTGCTTAGCTGATGAACATTAAAAAGACTTAATTCTTAATACGTTAAATGATAACAAAAAATCGTTAAAAAAAAGACCTATTGGCGACTAGTTTTTGTAAATTATGTTTTTAAATTGTTGAACATTAAAATGATCAGAAACAATTTTCAGTTGTAAAGTTCCATTTTTCCTCATTATTTTCAAAGACTAATAAGGCCATCACCTTTAGTACTTCAAGAGTAGGTAATAAATAAAATAATATGAAAATATGAAAAAACTTGAAATCTTATTTTCTTTTTTATTCCCAAAAAGTTGAAATTTTGTATTGGGACACTTTCATCGTAAAGGTGCAACCTGAAGGTCGGTAAACGTCAAGAAATTAGTTTTGATCGTTGACCACGAAATAATTATTGTAATTTTAATTTAATTTAATTTTTTTTTTATGATTGATTTAGTGTCTGTTTAAGTATATCTAAATGTTTTAAAATGAATGTTGAGCACAGTAATAATTGGGCACAGATATGCCTGTTGTATTAATTTTTAAGTGTTTTTATTTTCCTCACTTTCTGTATCTGATGTCTGTACATTGTGCCATAAATAAAAAATAAAAAATAAAAATAAAATAAATTTTCATCACTTGCTTGGAAATGAAAATATCGTGAGAAAACTTGGATTTCGGAGATAATTGCCGAAATCTTCAAAGATGCGAGAATGTCAAGTTTCCAACCAGTACTTACTATTGCAAGTGCAGTGGACTAAACCTTGTGCAAAAAATAGTACTTTACTAACTTACATACGTCTATTGCTGAGCGCACGTTTCTAACAACAGGCTTACGCTTAATTTGACTTATCTACACACGACAACTTTCTGGGTATGGGTTTATTACATGGTGAAATTGAAATAATTAATATCCGTTGAACCTATTAAGGTTCTTACTTCCTAATAATATCTACTCATCTAAAGAAATATTTTAGAATAGTTTAAATTAGCAATAGTGTAAAACCATAAAAAATCTTACCTAAATAAACAAAGTATCAAGATTAGTCGCCTTGCGTACGCGATACGTAATCGTAGCGAAGTCGCAAGCCTTTGGCGGCAACTTTGGCGGCAACTTTGGCGGCAAAAATATCACCTTTGATTTTCGCCGCCAGCATTTGATTTTATACATGGTGATGTGGATTAGTGGTTAATGTTAGACTCGTTTCGGAGGTCGTGGATTCGATTCTCATAGTTGACTGGCTCTATGGGGTAGTTGTTAGAGTGTTAGGTTTTCTTTGCGGATGTCGTAGATTTGATTCCCATAGTCGACTGCCTCCATAGTCTAGTGGTTAGAGCGTTAGGCTTTCTTTTCGGAAGTCGTGGATTTGATTCCCATAGTCGACTGCCTCTATGGTGTAGTGGTTAGAGTGTTAGGCTTTCGTTTCGGCGGTTGTGGATTTGATTCCCATAGTCGACTGCCTCCATGGTGTAGTGGTTAGTGTTAGGCTTTGTTTTCGGAGGTCGTGGATTTGATTCCTATAGTCGACTGCCTCCATGGTGTAGTGGTTAGAGTGTTAGGCTTTCGTTTCGGAGGTCGTGGATTTGATTCCTATAGTCGACTGCCTCCATGGTGTAGTGGTTAGTGTGTTAGGCTTTCGTTTCGGACGTCGTGAGTTTCCGATGGGTGACTGCCTCCTTAGTGCAGTATATCCGTAATCACTCAGTCAGTTCTTGCATTATGTGGAAGTGGTACGGGTGATGGTCAGAGCTTGTTTACAAACAAAGGCGTATGCAGTGCAACGTTGAAGGTCGTAGACGTAGGATATAGGTATTCGTTTAATGTGTATGTAATGATGTAATTTGTATCAGGAGAAGGGTCTTATTTCAAAAGGATGGTAATAATTTTAATTTCACCCTGTAGGTACATTATGAAAACGTTACCCTATATTCCAAAATTTGCGTTTCAGTCGGCGTCCTTTGATGTGCCGCCGCTGAGGCAGAGGTGCTATTTTTTAATTTTTTGTAACAGTCTGTAATTGCCGTTTGCGTTGTGAGGACTAAATAGGTGTCATCGTTTTGTTTGTGTCTTGTTTTTGTGTTTATTTAAACTATGTCACGCTTAAGCAATAGTGATTACTAAGAGATGATGTTGTGCGTAGGCGCAGCCGATGGGAGCTTGCGCCAGCCTCGCCAAATTTATTGGGCAAAGTTTATTGATGGCGTCCCAGAAAATCGACGTCGACCATTTCCTGCTGTGGAATGCTTCAGGAAGATGGTTATGAGACTTCATAATAGTGGATCGTTCCGTGGTTCCAGTTCTGAAGGCCGGCCGAGTTCACGAGACCCAGAATTCGAGGCAGATGTTTTGGAACATTTTCTCGGCAATCCAAAGACAAGTACTCGTCGTGCTGCGGCAGCCTTTGGTGGTGTGAACCATATGAGTGTGTGGCGTGTGCTACGGGATGATGGCCAGCACCCATACCATTTTCAAAGAACGCAGGAGCTGTTACAAGCGGACTATGATCTACGTTTGGCATTTTGCCGCTGGTACCGCGACCAGGTTGGGAGGTCTCCCGACTTCGCTTCGTCGGTACTGTGGACAGACGAGGCGTCATTTACGCGTGCAGGCATTATCAATATGCATAATGAACATTTTTGGACTCATTTGAATCCCCGCGTATCAAGGGAATCAAATTTTCAACACCAGTGGCGGATTAACGTGTGGGCTGGTATAATAGGTTGTGCCGTCATCGGTCCAGTGTTTTTGCCGGCAAGTCTGAATGGGGCCAATTATTTAAGATTCCTAACAGAAGACTTGGGTGACGTTCTGATGGCCCTGCCAGTGACACAATACGTGAGACTCGTGATGGAACACGGGATGACTTTCTAGCACGATGGAGCACCCGCACATTTTGCTCGAAATGTACGTTCCCATCTGAACGACCGTCTCCCGCAGTGGATTGGGCGGGGAGGTCCTGTACCCTGGCCAGCGTGGTCCCCAGACTTGACACCGCTCGATTTTTTTTGTGGGGTCATATAAAAATATTGTTTATGCGGAGTCCTGTGAAAGCGCAGAAGAAATGAGGCAGCGGATCGAAATGGCGTTTAGTCAAATCACTCGGCAGATGCTTCAAAGAGTAGAGCAGTCTCTGTACCGACGCACGGAAATATGCATATTGCATGGAGGTCGGCATTTTGAACCTTACCTGTAAATGTGTGAAATGTGCCAGCAGTGCGTGTAGTGATTGTACTTATTATTCAAAATTATCGTAAACAAGTCAATATTTCGTACATTGTACAACAGTGAATTACAATTCGTAGGAAATTCATTAAAACGTGTATGAATTGCACAGTAGGTAAGTACCAATTAAAAAAGTATCCACTATTGTAAAATTGTCGTAAATAAATGTATTAATACAAAATTATGTAGCATGTGTATACGATGAAGGCGTGCGTAACTACGGGCTTAATAAGTAAATAAATATCCTTTAAATTGTATGTAAATAAGTACGTACCTAGGTATGGTATAAAATAATATTGTTAGAAATAATTCGATTTTTCTAGGTATTTAAAGATTTTGTTACTTAATATTAACGTGTTATCAACATATTCAAATCATGTTTTTACAGTGGCATTTCAATTGTAGTCAGCTGTTCTTTCGCCCCGCTTGCGGCCGCCCAGGTTTCATTAATGAATTTGTGAAGTCGTAGTAACGTAACTAGCAATAGAGTTGTGACGCAGTGGTTGTTTCGGACAATCACTATTTATACAAACATAATTAAAGTTATATCAACATTAAAAGTCACTTATTTTTATTTGATATTTTGCACAGAGGGTCTAGATCAAGTATAGGTTTGGCTCCTTTAATATGACTACACCTTGCGGTTACACCCTGTATTGACAACGTAATGAATATAATTAGTGGTGTCAGCCAAAATAATATTTATTTATTTATTTATTTATTTCTTGGCACAGCTACAGAATACAAATTAATATAAATATTGATAATATTAGATATGATAATATATAATAGAAAGTAAATTTGCACTCCTATAACAGCTGTGCACAGCTCTATCATATAGTCTACATAGTGGCACACTTTAAGGTAAAAAGAAAATAAAAAGACTAAATAAAATTACATGATTGGCAGCGACTATGTCATGAGTCATCAAACATAAATGCAATCACATATCAATACAATATAACAAAATTATTACAAAATTATCGGCTCCAAAATATACTGTTGTTTACACCACTTTAAGATTGCAAAATTTTCAGATAGCAACATTTTACAAAAGCTGAACAACTTTGAAAATATATATCTAAACTTCTGTCTTTGTTAATGTCATTGTAAACTCGACACATTCGATACAAAGGGTCATTATAGGTAACATTGTTATTGCAACATGGCACATACAAACAATTTTTGTATTAAATTAGTTAAGAACTTTATAAATTGTACATACTTCTTAAGTTCCTTATACTCATTTACTTCGTATGCCTTGAGGCGCAGCATAGAGGGTCACCATAAGTTTATTTATCACCATGTGTTTCAATGTATGTACTGTAACCTATGTTGACGAATAAATATTTGAATTTGATTGAATGTCGATAAACACTAATTTAATTCCCTAGTAGGCAATAGAATGCAAAGTAAGTGGAACTAAAATGTGCAGATCTAAACCGTAAAAAAAGAGGACGCAAAGAAAGAAAGAAACCGTAGTGTTCGTAATCAAACAAAACTAGTGTAGTTATTTCACAAAAAAAAAATCTCAATAAATACATTTGATCGAAAAGCGAAATCTGCGTCAGTTGTGATACCTGTAAAGGTATTGGTTGCTGTGAGAAGGTTATTCAAAAATCTCTCACTGGATGTCACTAGGGGCAACGAATGCCGAAAGCCAGTACAAAGACCTATAACAAAAACACATAATTTAAAATTGAAACAGAGAATTTCGACGACTCGGTAACTGGACCCGTGGCTCAAATGGTTAGAGCAATGCGACGGTGCAGCATGGATGCGGGTTCGAGTCCCACCAGGTCGACGAAAGTTTTTCTGTGTGTTCGATCTTTAAATAAATAAATAAAAATAAAAAGACTTTATTCTTCGACACTACAACGAGACATAAAAACTTAAAATAGTGGCTTAAAGTCTAAGTCAGTGTTGAAGAAAAAGTAACAGCCTCAACAATTTGCTGGTTTTCAGGCTGCATCTTATGTATAATGTACAGTACTAGTGAAATATATTTGTCGCTATAGACACCACAGTATACAGTTTCTAATTAAGTATATAATTAAGAAATCACCTCACTCACCACAATTATACACTATTATATATATACATAGGGCGCACTATAAGTTTCCGGAACTGGCCACTTACATAAACAATATTTAAAAAGTAATTACAAAATTTGAAAATGGAACTCTTTGGATGTAGAATACAGTTTGTTTCATCTGACTGTCACTTGTTTCTACGTTGTGGCGTTATTTTAGAAATTGGTTGTCTACATCACCATGGATTTAACTCGTGAAAATTTTCGTAGTATGATTTTCTACAACTGTAAGTGTAATGTAACAGCTCAGCGGAGCTTCGCTAGGCTTTAAACTGGTTTTGGCGATGAAGCACCATGCAAGACGACTGTTTATAGCTAGTTTGCGGAATTCAAACGCGGTCGTGTAAATCTCAATAACGAATTTCGTGATGGTCGCCCGTTCACTGCTGTAAATAACTTTGGTGTGGGACATAGTAACAGGTGACGAAACATGGATTTATAGTTACGATCCCAAAACAAAGCAGCAATCGAGCGTATGGGTCTTTCGAGATGAGCTGAAACCAACCAAAGTGGCGCGCGTGCAAAGTGCCTCTTGGCGGATGATTGCTTCTCTTTTTAATAAAACTGGACACGTGGCTACTGTTGCCTTGTAGAATCATTGTACCGTGAATAGTGACTGGTACACGACCATTTGTTTGCCGAAAGTTATTGTCAAACTCCGTAAATGCAACCGTAAACGCCGTATAATGTTGCACCACGATAATGCTAGTTCTCACACGGCCAGACACACAAATGAATCTTTGAAGGTGAACAACGTTGACCTTCAAAGCCATCTCGCGTACAGTTCCGACCTGGCACTTTCCAAAAATTAGACCAAGTTACGCGGTCAACGATTTTCATCACCTGAAGAGGCTGTCGAAGAATATGAAAAATATGTTTCAGAGATTGTCACGGAGGAGTGGCATAAATGTTTTCAAAATTAGTTCATTCCTATGAAAAACTGTTTCCTATGAAAAATATTTTGAGAAACAATAATTTCATTACACGTACTACAGAAATGCCAGTTAAAATTCCTATGAAAAACCACAAATGATACACGCACCGACCATGCAGCAAAAAGTGTAAAAAGCATGTTAAGTGTTATTACGTATGTAGAATAGAACAGGCAGATAATTATAATTATATTTTTAATTATTATATTAACTTAGTAGAACCTACTTTACCTTCAACCAGCAGCACGAAGTCTTCTGTTGTTTCAGCAGCCAGTCTTTATACATTATTTGAATGTATATGACGATTTGCATGTTTCAACTGGCGGTGGAAGATCGTTCCAACATTTAGAAGCGGCAAAGCGGAAACTGCCTCTAAATAAATGTAATCTAGGATTCAATGATTATTTACTTTGTATTCATATCATCTCTGTTATTTTCCCATGGAATGTCCTTGTAACGAAGACGTGGATTCATTTGCAAAATCTATTGCTTCCTTACATTTCCATTTAATAATGCCATAAAAACTCCATTAATGACATATCCGGAATAAATTTTAATACACACGGTCTATTTACGATCTTTCTATTTTCATATGGTACGTAAATAACCCCCGTAGATCACCATAGGTCAAGGTTTCGTTGAATATACTGGGCTATGAGTCATCATATGCTATTATAGGCTTTTACTTAGAGGAAGACAGCCATGGGCAATCAACACGAACCCAAGTCTCGGGCGGTTGTATTTATAGGAATTTTCTGTATATAACAAACAGTATTAGACAGTTAAGAGTCTATTAGTATAGACTCGAATTCAAATTTATCCCGTACAAATACGGTTCATTTTGCTTGGGTCAACCGGCAGGGACATTGGCTTTATTTCACAATTTATTTTATTGTAATATTTCGCGGTACGTTTGTGTTTTTTTCTGTGGTGAAAATTTTTAAGAATCGTGTTTTCACACCGTATCGTATTTTTTATTTATTATAAAAAAAATATCAAGTGACGGCACGAACAAGTCGTGTGCCTGAGGTAAGCTACACGCCTGTCCATAACAGTTGCCGTGCCACGTAGAGCTTTAAATCGCAAAGATCTGGGGAGCACTGCCACTGTGCCCGTCACCCTGAGACATAAGTGGACAAGTCTCATGTGCCTGTAATTTCACCAGCACCCTTACCCTTCAAAACATTACTGCTTGGCGGCAGAAATAGGTAATGTGGCAGTACTTCCCTGGACGAGATCTTTCACAAGCAACTCTACTGCCACGAAAAAGTGAAGAGCGGAGTATTAGGAAAGAAAGAAATACGTTTATTAAATAAATTGAGTCACCATACACTCTTAAATTTAATACTTAACACTAAAACAACAAGTGACTGAGTAATTCTAAAGCAGTGTACTCACTAGCGAGCTATAACCGTTGCATGTTAGTAGCAGTAGAACTTCTTGTGAATGAGTTCGTCCAGGGAAGTACTGCCACCTTTCTACAGCCCGATTTAGAAGGGTAAGGATGCTGGTGAAATTGTGGGACTTGTCAACTTATGTCTCAGGGTGACGGACGCAGTGGCAATGCCCATAAACTCTTTGCGATTTGAAGCTCTGAGAGACACTGCAACTGTTATGGATAGGCATGTCTCTTACCACCAGGCGCACGACTTGCTCATTCCATTACTAGGTATTATAGAAAAAAGATGTTACCAAAAATCATCGCGAGATTGCCACGAGCGGAACGCGTGCAATTCACAATGAGCCGATGATAACCAGCGAGTGAATACTGTATCACGCGACATTAGAACCTCGCGTTACAGTGACAGCTCACTAATGAGTACCCGGCTTAAAATACTAAGCGCAAAAGAGAAAAAGAATATGACTCAGCAATATGTCTATCTCGGGCGAAGCAGACGTTAATTTTCAGTTGTTCTTATTTCAGATTATGGGCTAAACCATTAGATTCCCAAAATGGTACCTACCGCCCCCAGTGGGCGCTAAAGAGTCCTAGTTAGGGGCCTCGGAAGCAATTGGGGGGCGTTGATGCTGTCCAGGGGGTGCTACCGCATTTGGAAAAAAACCTTAAAGAAATATTATTATTATTATTATTATTATTCATATATTTGCTTAGATTTGTTTATTTTTATTGTAATAATATTATAATTAATAAATATCGACTGTGAACTGGCAACCGGTACTCTCACAAGTTTGACAACTGTACAGGATGAAGATAAAATAATTTATATTGCATTTGGTTTATTAAATAAAAATACGTAGTATACAATACCTCCATATGTCACAAAAATATTTAAAAACTACGTATTTTTATTTAATAAACCAGTTGCTATATAAACGACGCAAACAATTTTTTTCTTCATAGGACTTCACAGGAAAGTTGTCAAAATTGAGATAGTACCGATTGTCAGTTCACAGTCGACATGTTAAAATTGATATTGCTTCGCCCTTACAGGGCATATGTTTGATACTCTACCAACTACTATAAGACCTAAATGTAACAACATGTTTTGCAATAAACGATATTATTATTATTAAAAACTACACTACAAATACATATTTCTTTTTGTGATTTTTTATGTTGAGTTGATATAAAAAATACGCGTTCTCTATTGTTTTTTTTTGGTGGTAGGCGTTGAATTTTTTTTATCTTGCCTAAAATGAGCCGTGAACCAAAGAGTTTAGTAACCTATGGCCTAAGCCCTCTCTACAGAATCTTGCCCAGCAAAATGATGATACATCTGTTAATGTTATTGCAAACAGCGGTTTCTTACTGGCAGCCCAAAACAAACATCAGTATCATAACAATAAATAGTAAATCTATATTTGCTTATCCCATTTGCGATATTCTGCCTGATGAAGTCATGAAACATGGTGACGTCATCAAAAAATATTGAAGCATGTTTCATAAATGTTTGGTGAACGGCTGAATGCCGGAAGCGCATACCACGCCCGCCGGCCCGCCGCCGCACGCGCAGTGGAATGTTTAGAAATGTACGGAACTTCAAAGGAATGATAGGATGAACCATATTTTCGGAGTATTCGCTTTAGTGCGATATAAAATAATATTACACGAGACTCCGGCTCGGTTTGCTAGAATTATACTTTGTGGCATACAAATCGCAAATATTTATAAATAAAATTATTTATAAATAAAGTATTCTTACAGCATCAAAGATTTGCATCAACACCCTTTTCTCACTAACTCTCGCATTCAACATTCTTGCCATAATTGAGTAAGACTGAACGTACGGTCTTTCTCAGCTTTTAGAAGCTTACAATCCCCTCTAAATATAAACAAACCCAAACTAATATTGTTAAGACATCTATTAACGTTATATATTTAGTTTAGGTAAGATGCCTCTAGATGGCGTTGAACCGTTTATGGTATTTTCTAAAACTCGTTATTAAGGCGTGATATTTCAATGCGTACCTAGATTTCAGGAGATGTGGGGGGGTCGCCCCTCGCCACCCTTCTTAGTGGATTGACATTTGTATTATATTTTAATTTAGTTTTTGACGTAGAAATTAAATCCATAAGTGCATACCGCCATATGGTTACCATATATAAGGTTATAATATACCATATATAACTGAATTAGTCGCCGAACGGTTACCATGACGGACTGCCACGCAGAGGTCCCAGGTTCGATTCCCGGGCCGGGAGAAATATTTATATGGCCTACATTTATTTTTTGGGTGTAATTTATGGTTGTCTATGTGTGTGTCCATGGCACCCGCGACACAGGGTTTCCTTAGTGCGGGGCTATGTTGAGTGTGTGCGTTATTATTACTTTTATTATATATGCTTATTTCTGGCGTCAAACAACAATGTAAATATTACTGCAAGGTGTTAGAACCGCCCAAACTCCGTATAGTGCGGCCGCCGAAATACGTCGAGGATGCGCCCGCCCTAGGTTTTTAAGAGTTCGTCCAGCAAAATACTGCTACCTTATCTATTTCTGCCGCCAGGCAGTAATGTGAGCGTTACTTTGTTTAGATTATGATTTAAAGCTTTGCGATTTAAAGCTCTGAGTGGCACTGCGACAGTCATGGACATCCCCGTTCCTTTCTTCCTAAGTTTTGATTATAGTGACCCTCCCTACCGACCTTCAGGGTATACAAGAAGGGCACTATAACCTGTACAAACACAGGGACCTTCTGAGTTTAGGTCCTGACCCCGGATCAGCTAGTGTACAAGTTATCACAAACCGATGACTCGACTCTATCCGGTTCTTAAGAGGCTAGTGCCTCCAGTGAACTGTTATTGACAGGCTTACCACCAGGACTGATCGTCCCGTCACTTGGTTACATAAAAAAAGCTCTACTATGACGGCTAAGTCTTCTACAGCGGATTAGGTAGGCATCAGGTTTCCGTTACCCCTCCCGCTCCGCTTCCTCCTTGCAGATAAGAGCCGACCAAGGCGAACTTACAACTTAAACAGAAAGGCCAGGTCAAAAATACCCGTAACCGAGCATGTATGAAAGCACTAATGCATGTTGATGGGGCAAAAGATATGTGTCACGATCGCAGCAAGAGGATACGGCGTGAATACCAATCTCAAAATATTTATTCATTTCCGAAATTCAAATCCGAAAGCTCATTGAACTAAAGCAGAGCACTGATTCACCTAAAGTCACGGTCAAAAACGTCTTTGTCAAAACTGTCGCAAATTAATTTTAATAGCCGCTTAAATCTTACGGCTTTACGCTAAAGGCCTTCAACATTGATGTTATTAACGAGTACAGAGGTTTTGTAGACGTGGACGTTGGAGTGTGCAGCTCGACGGCGTGTATCGTTTCTTATAACACTGTATGATGTTAATATCGCAAAAAATTCTAAATTGAACAACTATAAATTATGTGAACATACTATTGTTTATAGAGTTCATATTTTACCGGATATGCCTCGCAAAATTCTATTTAAAATTAAGGCGAGTCACTGGAGGAGAAGCGGGCAAAACTGTTTTGCTACACCAAATGGATAAGTATTTACTATTAAATAATACTATTATAAAAAATAGAAGATATCGTCTGTAGAATGTGCTAATTCTCTACACAATAGGACATACTTTACACGAACATATAAATTCTCGGAAACAGCCTAAAATAAACGTCTAAAAACGAATTATTTAAGAATAATATTTAATTTTGCACATAATTTTTATATCTAATATAATAATTAAATAATCATCATCTATGAAGTTGATCTAGATATTTTTGTATTTTAATTTTAAGACAATAACATTGATCTGTCTCTGGACGATCTCAACGCGGCATTAGATAGCGCAATCAAAGCAATATAGTATACATTCAAACCTCATTTTGTTGTACCCTGTATGTGTTACATTTTCATAAAATCATAGCGTATCCAAATACAATAATAAAGTCTACGACCTTCGTGCGCTACGTGAATGGAACATTATTCATCGGTCGAGTTATCGTTTCATGGAACGGAACGTAATGTTTTGCAACGCCCCGGGAGTCAACGTGACGTCATGATTTCGGTGTTTTTGAACAAAAATGAAACCTGACTCTCTGATGAAAGCATAGATATAGAAAAAAAGGTATGAAAGTTAGAAGAAAATGTAACCAGAACGATTTGATATAGAATACTCGTAACCCAGATATCTCTTAAGCGTGAATCACACAGAGCCGAGTGCGGGTCGGGCGCGAGTAGGGTCGGGACTGCGGCGGGTGGTAGTGTGAAACTACGTACCCTATACACACTTTTCCTGATTCCTGAGAGAGCTCTAACTAATATTTACTAAAATATTAGTGTCTAGATTTGCTGTTACACAGACAGATATGTTACCGTTACCCCTCTACAATTTATTCTTCCATAGATTATCCTATAAATTACTCTTCCTTTGATATGCAATCTTAGCAGTAGAAGCATTTCCGCTCCTGGCTGCTCTAATTTTGTAAGGGTGCCGGTGAAATTACAGGCACATGGGACTTGTAAACTTATGCCTCAGGGTCATGGGTGCTGTGGCAGTGCACCTCAGATCTTAGCGATTTAAAGCTCTGAGTGGCACTACAACTGTTATGTACAGGCGTGAAGCTTACCATCACGCGCACGACTTGTTCGTCCTCTGATATTATAACAGAACTGCCTCCGTGGTCGAACGGTTACCATGCCGGATTGCCACGCAGAGGTCCCAGGTTCGATTCCCGGGCCGGGAGAAATATTTGTATGGCCTACATTTATTTCTAGTGTGGGGCTATGTCGAGTGTGTGCGTTATTATTATTATTATTAAAAAAAAATTAAAAAAAAAATTGGTCATACCGTAAATCGAACTCGGGTCATTTTCATCGTCGTACTAGTGACAAACTCTTTAAAATGAAAAGATTTTTCAACTCCTGATAAGTTTGTTTTGTCGATTTCAATTTGTAAATGTTTCTCGAAACAACCAACACGCCTGTCTTTAAAATGTAAACTATTTTTTATCGTGTTTCCCAATAGGAAGTACAAAAAACACAATCTAAAATAAACACGCAATTTCTGGAAAGCATTCGTGTTTCGCCGAATCTCAAGGCGATCGAATATTTATCGAACGATTTTCGCCGTTTACAATCGTGTTCGATAATAGCTCTATTGATGTGTTTTCAACTTTTTTTCATACACGTTTTGAACGAAGTGATAATAAGTCGAGGAATATGCTTTTGCTTTTCCATTGGGCGTTTTCGACATACTAAACAAACAATACAATACATTTTATTTTACATACCTGTGTCCGATTGAAGTAGATACATACTATGAACCTCAACTTGCTACATTCCTGACAATAAGTATTTTATTTCCTCCCACTCACATCATTTTTTTTTAATCGTCATCATATAAACTGACGCTAACCAGCCCCCGTAGCATGCCGCCGCGATAAAGCTTTTATATCTATATTTAACTGTCAAATTCAAGTGATAAAACCGCCATTTTAAAATGTTATCACAATAGCTAACATGGCGAGCACCGTGACGTGACATTTTTGTCACGCGAAAAAGAAATATCGCGGTACCAAACATGGCAGGAAAGTTGATTTAGAACATTTTGACAGTTCTGCACAGTATTTTATAAATATAAAAATTGAGCAGAACAAACGAGATAAAAAGAAATAATGAAACCACCAAATTGATATATAAAAATTATTGGAAAAATGTGAGAACATTTTGAATACAGTTCAATATATGAGAGTAATTATAAATAGGTAAATAATAAGTTATATTATGTAAAATATGTAAAAACTGAAATTAAAAAAACCCGTTTAAAAAAAATTGTGCCGTCGTTTTCGCGGCGATGATTAAACGACAAAGATAACTATGTATAGATATATATCCTTGTTCTTTAAAAGTGTATAACAATAGTTCATTATCAAATAAACAAAAAAACTAATGACACTAGTGCGGTATCTTACCGATGCAGTATTCGCAATAAAGAAAATAAATTTTTATTTTTTTTACTTATTTATTTATTTATTTATTTGATGCACAAAACAGTTTACATTCAATGGTACTCCAATAAATGTTACAATTTATGGTTTTAATCTAGGATGTAAACCTAACATATGTACAGCATGATCATTCAACTCGTAAACATTACTATTAAAAAGTAAGCAAACAGTTTCTTAAACATGTGAATATGGATAAAAATGAAATAATATATAAAAGCTTAAAAACTAGTGGAAATATAAATACAATGATGACTAATGAGAAGACGAGGCGAAGTGTTTCTGAATATTGTTACGAAATCTGTAGATGTTGTAGTCAAAAACATCACTTAATTACAACATAGCTTTAACAACGAAAATAAGTATGTCACGGGGAGATTTGCATGTGATACACTACCATGCCACGGCCAGAAACACTCAGGCCATTATCTAACAGTCATTACGTAGAAGTAGGATCCGAGCTCTAGCTTGGAATTGTAATGAATTCTAATTGAAAAGCGCTGACGATCTTCAAGCAGATGTACATCAAACATAGCTAAGAACCTTCTCGACCCGTTTGGGAGCCACGGAGCCAGTTTGCCAAAGACGTATACATACAAAGGCTTCAAACTTATAACTCCCCTCTTTTTGCGTTGGGGGTTCATTTTTTTTAACACACGCACTCATAGCCCCACACTAGGAAAACCCTGAATCGCGGTTGCCATGGAAACACACATATATAACCACAAATTACACTCAAACTTACGAGAAAATAAATGTAGACCGTACAAATATTTCCGGCCCGGGAATCGAACCTCAGAGTGGCAGTCCAGTATGGTAACCGTTCGGTCACGTAGGTAGTTAAATTTAAAAACAAAACATTACCTATATAAGTTATTTTCAAAATTTTTCCTCCCATTTTATGGAATTTATAAAATATATCTACCAAATGCTACCTGCGTAAATACCTTGCGCAAAAATGAAGACTTGTAATTTATCATAATAAAATTCAGTGTTTTCTATAAAAATATGCAAACGAAATGCTGGCGAAATGCAGTTATGCTCAAAAGTTGTGTGCCGTTGTTGTACTGGGCGTAGTGTGAATCGTTTGCAAAATTGTCTTCCAAAAATTTTCCACAGCTATTTTTTTTATAATAGCAAGTGATAGGGCGAACAAGTCATGCTCCTGGTGGCATTGTGAATATTACTTATTTTTATAATTATCATAGAACAATGTCGTTGCACAGGGCACTGTATTCTGCTTGCATTTAAAAAACCACAGCCTCGATGTTACAAGGCCACATCTTTAATAGCAGTCGACCGCCTTGTGAAAGAGTTCGTCCAGGGAAATACTTGCTACCTTACATATTTCTGCCTCCAAGCGGTAATGTGACCATTACTGCGTTCCGGTTTTGAAGGGCAAGGGTTCTGGTGAAATTACAGGCACATGAGACTTGTCAAGCTTGTTCCCCAGGACTTGTTCATCCAGTCACTTGATATCATAATAATCTCAGTACAGAGTAGTAAAAAAACCTCAAAAGTGCATAGAATTACATTTATTTATTCATGGAAAACCAACAGCTTCTTACATTCAATAAAAACAGGAACATAAACATAAAGCCAATTACAGGTTTCCACCTAAAGCTTCAAACAAATCATACACGAGCATTTAAACAAACGAACAATAAACAGTATTAATTAAATTTTTATTGAATTGATATTCAATTATTTTTTGTGAAATGGCTCCACTAGTTTGTTATAATTATTAATACAAAGATCGAACACTCAGAAAAAATTCCTTCGATCCGGTCGGATTCGAACCGACGTCTTCTTGCATACCGTGCCAGACGCTATACCAACTAAGCAACGGAACGAACCAACGGACCTCACGAATTCTTCTATGTGCTTGCGTCGTGTCTTTGTACTTGGTCTTTCAACGACTTTTTAGTCGTAGCGCCATCTATGAGAAATCTATGACAAATTTATCACCCAGTTAGTACCTTTACAGCTACCAGTCCTGGCGAGATATGTCGCTATTCACTGCATTAATTAAATTTTTATTGAATTGATATTCAATTATTTTTTGTGAAATTGCTCCACTAGTTTGTTATAATTATTAATACAAAGATCGAACACTCAGAAAAAACACTCAGAAAAAATTCCTTCGATCCGGTCGGATTCTCGGAATAAACAGTATTTCTTAACATCGTGCACTTACATAAATATAACCACCCAATACCTGCACTAGTCACAAATTATTCAATAAACTTAGGAGAATAGAATGTCCGTGAGTTTACGCTTTAGCGCATTAACGTTACAATGGAATATATCAACTTCAAAGTCATGATTGCTCAGCACACTATCCAACCTCTTGCTAGCTCTACATAGAAAACTATCTTGTCTATAGTTAGTCCTCGCTAAGGGAACTGCAATAGGGTGATAGTGTCTCATAAAACGAGTAGGAACAATAAACGAAATATCTCCCAATAAGTCAAAGCAGGTAACATTACCATTTATAATGTTTAGAATATACGCAATATCAAAGATTTTTCGGCGAATGTTTAGAGGTGATAGATACAGATCCATTTATTAACAACTCAAAATCTAGTAACAACTGGTCCCCAATTAAAACTCCTAGCAGCACAAAATTTTTAAATTTTAGGTTAAATGTCTAAACTAAATATATAATTAGGAAATGAAACTACTTTTCAACTGGTTGAAGACTGTACCACCTCAGTCAACCGTGGCCATGAGACCTGTAAAGGGCCCGAAACGTCGGTTTGTTTAAAAAAACAAATATACGCGATTTAAATCCGGAAAAATAGTTTTATTTCCTATGTGTAACAATCGCGAAAACCTAAGAACTCGATAAATATATAATTTACACGGACAGCCATTAAATTTTAAATTATTACTAGTTATTACTAAAGGTAGGTAATTACTTAGTGTAAACTCCGCATATTAGCTTGGTGCTGCAAGCAAACAGCTAGTAAGGTAAAGACTGAAAATCAGCAATGCTGAGTCTCACTCAATTGTTTTTTTCTATTCGTTTTTTAAGTATTGTGTTCCTTATGTTTTGTGGAGAAATAAATACCTTTTTATTTTATTACTTTATTTGCCAAATTTTATTGCAATCGGTTGTTGGAAAGTGCGCGAAACCGGATCCATCCCCTAGTTTGCCAACCTTAGAGGTGGAATATTTTCTTGAAATTTAAATGGGACCCATATAATCATCAAAATCGGTTCATAAGTAAGAGAAAATAAAAAATAATACAAT
>NW_020654066.1:0-15490 GCF_003589595.1 Hyposmocoma kahamanoa | reverse complement strand
TAAAACCCAGTAGTTTTCTGGAACTACTTGGTTGAACTTCAAGTTTAAGTACGATAACATTTTTTTCTGAATACGCTCAATGCGTCTGACGTGTACAGCATAGGATGGTGACTAAATCGGACAGGCGTATTCCAATATACATCTTTTTTATTTTCACCTTATTTTCACCTCACAAAGGCTTTCTTTCTCATTAGTAATCCACGTTAGCGTGGTAAAGTTTTTTATATTTGAACTTGATGATGGATTGTGGTGTTGAACTTTTTCATTGCCTCCTCGCCAGCCTATTTTTACCAAAAATTGCCACTTATAAAATCGCAGCTAAAGTAACATGTCCCGGTAAATTATTAATATCAAATATACATATGTCAACGGAAGAAGAATCAAATGAAGCCGCCTTTTTTTAAATCTCAAATCATAGATATTAATAGCCATCGCGAGCTCGCGCGACAAATCGTTTTTCCGTTGCAGAGTATGCAGCAATGTAGCCAGCAATATGTTTCATTATTACATCAACAAACATTTCAATTTTCGCTTCGCCCATTCTTATCAATCAAGACCATTTCCATCGAAGATGTGCTAGGAAAAAATTTAACTTTGGCCATACAAACTTCATTCCGCGTCTCGCCTCACCGGTGGAAAAGCACCTTTACGCTAGTTTTCTATTTAAAAAAAACATAGTTGTAGAACGTCATAGCATTCAATAAATAAATATTGCAGTTAATATATTGTTGATGAGTTTCTCAACGGCGGTGGCTTCACACAGCTCAAGAAGTGTGATTGTGTTTGTTCGCAACAGCGCGACTCTGCTTTCAACGTAAAGTAAATGCACTTCAACTTTGCCGCTACAGTTTCGGGTCTTATATAAGCATTATGCATTGTATACGTCTTAAGATGCATCACAAAGTTTGAGCGTCTTATTGAAGCATAGCATTAGGTGATATTCTTTCGTAGCAGTAGAGCCCATATGAAAGAGCTCATCTGACAAGAAAACCACATTTTACTGTTTAGTACATTCGACGGTAAATGCTTGCTTGCGGACACTAACGAAGCATCTAATGCCAATAATACGTCCGTGGCTATGCCACGATCTTATTTTTTCTGTGATTAAACTGACTCTCTTTACCCTTCTATCCCAAACACAGCTATGCTGTTTTGTGGTACCTCCAAAAACACAATAATTGTTATTTTATGTATGCCTCATTGGTAATGGGGCTAAATCTGGTTAATAAGTGATGTACGGCAATATGTACGGCAAGTTATGATGTTTTGATTGCTAATGAGAAACGGAATACTCGAAATGCCGTTTTTTCCATCTTTAAAAAATACATCGACCTCTGGTAGGTAAATAATCCAACCTCCCCACCTAACTACTTATTTCAAAATTAAAAAATGAAATGCTACAACATACAATAAAATAAATCAAATTTTCAACAAAATTATAAGACAAACCAAGCAACCAGTTCTGCAGTACACGTTTAGCGTCACAAAATGTTGTATAGGAATGCGGATAAGCATGGATGAATCTTTTAGCAAAAGAACTGTGTATGACAGGGAAGTGGATATGAAATACACGTTTTGTGATCAGAGCGTATGAGGGTAATGATCTCTTAAGTAGCAAGTATCTTAGAATAGTAACACATAGAATGATAGTTTCATATCAAACGAACTGTCACAAGTGAGGCCAAAATCAAATTCATGTAGGCTAGTTTTAGTAGTAGGTTAATTTTCGGTTTTAGTGAATATTTATATAAAAATACAAGTTGAAACGCGTTACTTCCTTATGGAATGTGATGTTAGTATCTATTTTATGTTTGTCTGACGTATTTTTACACTCATTTATCGCACATTTCGTCATTTTTAGCTAAAATTCTGGAGCTGTTCGCGGTGCAAGTTGACCTTGAGCACTGATGGCCCGCCCGATCGTGTAGGCCCTTTTGGCGCGCTTCAATTTGCCTCACTTAGCGTGTGCGGACTAGGTTTCTATGCGTTATTATTCTAAGGTAAGTATTAAGTATTCTTTGGTGTAGGCGTGTGGCGCACACGGGCCTTGGGAGCACGTGTCGCTCGTGACTCATCCAAGAAGCTTGCGTCACTTGTGGCGCAAGCGAGATAAATGGGTTATTGCTTCCCAACGTCATTTATAATTGGGGAAAATATAACCAAAAGTATTTGATCGCGTGCTTACTAGAAGGCGCCAGGCAATTGATTGCACCCGTGGACATTGATTGCGCTACAAAACCTAGAGCCGGCGCTGAAAATAATAAAATGTGAAACAAGTATAGTTCAAAACTACATTCTACCTGACTACAAAACGCGTCTCATTTCTGTCTTACTTAACTTGAAATTTTTTAAGCTGCATTCGTAATTTTTGTGTTTGCGTTAAATTATCTTGTCGATACTTCTTTTATTCTAAGACTGTATTGACTCTGAATAGTACGTTGCTACTTTGACTGCGCTGTCCGTGCCCGCGTAGAGATCTTCCTTCGTACAGGTATTAGGACACAAAGGGCACAACAGTAAGTGTTGCATGGACTGTGTTAGGGCACCGCAGTGACATTGGGTTAGACTATCCCTGAAACCCCATTTACACATCGTATCTCTGCAGCGTCCTATCTGAGTGGGAAGACGATTTAAGGACTTCCACACGGGCCACCGCAGATCGCAACCTGGTGGTAGTTGCTCTTGAGATGTTATACTAGAAAAGTATCTTCAATTCGGCTGGATTCGAAGCAACGTCTTCGTGTCGTCTTGAGAAAAACCAAAACAAAGATATGCAACGAGCACATACAAAAATCGTAAGGTCCACTGGTTCGTTCCGTGGTTTAGTTGGCATAGCGTCTGGCACAGTTTGCTAGGTTTACGAGACGTGACGAAGACGTTGGTTTAAATTCAGCCGGACCGAAGGAATTTTGTATTAATAATTATAACAAACTAGTGGAATAATTGCACAAAAAGTAATTGAATATCATGGTGATTGAATATGCTGATATTCAATAATCTTAATTGCAAAAATTATATTGTTACCTAAATCTAACCTATCCACTTTTTGTTCTTATTGTGTATTATGTATTGATGCTTATGTTAGGACTATATTGACTTTGAATAGTACGTTGGCCACCTTGACTGCCTATCCCTATACGGCTATCCGTAGCCGCTTAGAGTTCTTGTACAGGTATTAATTAGGGCACAAGAAGTACAACAGCATGGATTGTGTAGGGACATCTCAGTCACATTAGGTTAAACTAGCATCCCTGAACTCCCATTTAGGTATACATCTTGTCTCTGTAGCGACCTACCTGGTTGCCTAGTCGATTTAAGGGGTTGGTCTTGAGGGGATAATGGAAATTGAACAAAAACACGTTGCAAAAAATTGTTACTAAGATGTCGTTTTACATACGCTCTACACGATTAACAACGCTTTGTCCAAAGTCTAGCGCGACAAAATCCAAAGCGTTTAAAAGTACAAACTTACCAAGTAGAACAATGAAAGCAACTTATATTGCTTCGTCTAGTCTTAACTATTCTAAGTTTGACCATAAATTTGAATATGAATATGTCGTTTCAAATAAGAGGGAAACACGGAACGAGTTTGAAACAAAGGAGAATCCCTTTACACCGACGCGTAATTTGTAAATGGCTCTTTAGACTGATTCGGCGTCCATTCACGCTAGTGGTAAGTGCGCTGATAATATTACATGCGGAATTCAAAACAGCAGTCAACTCGATACAGCGGTCGACGCAGTCCATTGAGTGGAATAATATTTTCAAATTTCATAGCCAACTTTTGGAGAGGTTTACGGATTCTACGAACGAAATTAGTCTATAACTTCTTTATGAATCGTCACTACTTGCTAAAATATCAATCAAAATTCCATTTGAATTACAGTTGTGTGTTTTATGACTTTAATATAATAAAATATAATGTCGAAAAAATAAAATTTTAAGAGAGGACTTTTTTCAAAAATCAAACACATTAAAAATCAACTTTACTTCATCCCTAGGACAAACGTCAAATTAGCTATCACAGTATGATGATGCGACCGCTATCATCGTCATTCCACCTTTTTATCGCCCTTTTCATCGTTCTTGGCCACTTACTTTTAAAACTTTGAAAAGTTCTCTAATTCTTCTTCTTCGCCATTCTTAGTTTTCTTCGTTCCTTCGTCACTCCTATCAAAATTCTCGGAGAGAAAAGACGTGTCCTTCAATCATGGAAACCTAACTGCTTATAAAGCAGCAATACTACTTCTCTTTGGGGTTATAAAATACAGAGTCCCGTCTTATCTGGCTGAGGAGTTGGTGTGGTCCCGCGACGTGAAGGCAGCGTTCACCAGAGCGTCAGCTTGGTCGCTAGTCCTGCCGCGCTGTCGCACCGCCGCGTTCCGCGGCAGTTTCAAATTCGCCGCAGCGAAGATATGAAATGTACTGCTGCCGCCGCCGCTCCGTAGTCTGCAATCAGTGCACACGTTTAAAAGCAAATATAAACAATATCTTTTAGACATTAAAAAAAAACCGTATAAGTTTACATGGGCACTTACCGCACTGTTATTCGACCTATGGCATGGGTGCGCGGCGGACATCGTCATCATTCTTATGTGGGATAGGGCAAGCGATATAAATAATAAATTTGATTGTTTATTTTCCCTGAAAAATGTTATTAATTATTACTATTTTTCATTGTTAATCTTTTATTAATCAATTATCATTTAATTATTTTTTTTTTAAACTTTTATTCAATATACAATTCATTATGCAATAAGATTATTCATGATAACCTGTAAAGTTTATAAGTTATACAGATTAGTACGTACCTCTTATGGTATAGGAGACTGCACGCTATTATGCGAGCTAATTACCTACGACGCAGGACAAAACCTGTTTAGTGTTTACAATGGAGTGTGCTGCACTTTTGCTGGCTCGTGAAATCAGTATCCCGTGCTCGTAAGCCGGGGACCCCTCCCGCGCGCCTACCCTCTCTTCTTGCGTAGTACACGTGACACAAATCTCACAATCGGTTTCATTTTAAACTAAATAAGATCTATTTTGTTTGTTGTGAATGTTGGACACTACACTACATACACTTATCACTTTATATATGTATCAAAATCATTATTTAAGTATTCTATACATATAACTGAACACAACACACCACATTATAGAAATAATTATGTAATTTATTTAAGTTTACTCGTATATTCGCGACACACACGTCCGGTACTCACTCGGTTTTAGGGCCCACTGAAAATCAGCGTCACAGCCCTTCCTCGGTGGTGACAATAGCTGAGTGGGATCCTGTTACTTACGCCACAGCCGCGCACATGACACTTAGTATAATTGTGTTAAATATTTTATGTTTGCTTTGTTGATGTGTATGATGTTATTTTTATTCCTTTTTTTTCCAGTTATTTTTATTCTAAATTTTTTGTTTTAATGTAGCTTCATCTTTTTTTTGTCTTCATTTTATTACTGTGTATATTTTTGTTGTGGCGTAGTAATAAACGACTTCTATTCTATTCTATTCTATTCTATTCAATACATATACGAATACAGGCCCTTTTGAGGTAAGTGTCTACATTGTATTCATCCATAAGCATACCCATTGTAATTAGGTAGCCTATCACAACTCGAAAATTTTTTTGTCCGAAATAGCGTTTGTACGAATTTTCATTACACGAATTATAACGAAACAGTTGTTCTTTCAGGATATGTTGAATGTTTATTGCAAAGACACGATTAGGTTCGGTTAGGTTAGGTTAAGTTAGGTTTAAAAGAAAAAAACATTTTCCTCTCAAAATTACTTTCGAGGTTATAAAAATTCGACCAAACGCTATTTCTGGAAAATGATATTTTGGACTAGTGATAGGTAACCTGAATTTAGCCTGTTTTTATACCATTATTTTTTGTTACAGCCTTTCCTTCTCTTTTCCCTATCTTTTCTTTGTTTCTACCTCTACAATAAAATCTTGGAATAAAAATTATGTGACCGAGCCTTCTCTTTAATTCCGCCAAGGCGAGGCTACACGGGCGCCCAAACAGGGACAAGTTAGCAAAGTAGGGACAAGTAGGATCATCCTAGATTATTTTTAATATAGTTCGTTTTTTTGTGACGTTCATGCGTGCACTTTTGGGCTATGATTCCATCTGGATTCCATTTATTAGACCAAACGCACGATTTGTCTAACCTAGTTTAGGCTCCAGTTCTCCGCCTCACAACTAAATGTACGATGTTCTTTAAATTATTTAGCTTGCAAAATCTATTGTCAAAGTGGAAAAGATTAATAAATTATTAATTTATTTGTATTATTTTATTTGTATTATTTTATTTGAAATTCTTTTACCAACCTTTTACAGTATTCAACCCTACACCAGCGCCCGCGCCCCTATTTGCGCGAGTTATTTCATACACAGTCAACAATTACCCAAACATATGCAGAAGAAATAAATCCACTGTAATTTAAATACGTTTCTTTGCGATTATGTTCCGGTTTTGAAGGGTACGGGTGCTGGTGCAATTACAGTCACATGGGACTTGTCAAATTATGTCTCAGGGTGACGATGACGGGTACAGTGGCAGTGCGTTACAAGTCTGAAGTTTCGCGTGGCACTGCAACTATTATACGTACGTTCTGTCAACAAAAAAATTTTGTCCGTTTACAGTTTTTTCACCATATTTGAGTTACACTTAACCTGTTCGTAACTGTGTAAGAACAAGCCGTATTAAGTTGGGCTGAAATTGTTTTCTTCGTGGTCTGAAATTGTTTTTAGCGTTAATGGTTTAATCTTTTGGTCTTTTGCGCCACAAAGAGGTTTAGTAGAAACATCTATTTTTAGTTCTTGTAACGTAACATTTATTTACAGTAGCAATATTGAAATTCTCTTTGGTTGGCGAAAAACATTAGAGCTGACACGTGTTTAATTACTAATAATCATTTATTTCGCATTCTAAATACATAGTGTTAGTAACAAAATAACTTAAAAATTAGTGTTAGTAACAATAGGGAAAGTACATTTTAATATTTATTAGATTCCCCTGTAGAAAGGCGACCCTTTACAGGTCCGTGACATGGGAAGCGACAAAGGCGTGGACGCGATTTAAATCCGGAAAAATAGTTTCATTTCCTATTAAAATTAGCGTCAAATTATAGTATTTACAAAAAAAAGAGATTGTTTATTTTCCGACTGCACAAGCGTGTCAAGCTCTGTACAAATACTGTTCTAGTATATTAACTTTTGCTGTAGATATCAAAATCGGTATAATTATTTTTGTTTTATGATATCAAGCGACTCAGAACTTTAAATCGCAAAGATCTGAGGGCCACTGCCACTGTGCCTGTCACCCTGAGACATAAGTTGACGAGTCCCATTATTTTTCTGCCGCCAACATTGACTTACAAATAAATGGACGACGGGTCTAATACAAAAACCACGAAAAAAATGTCCCAAGTCAACCTATTCGAAATTTAAATTGTAATGTCATCGCAGTATCGCGCTGTCAGTAGAACAAATGAAGACTAAAGCGGAGTGTCGCGCTCTGTGTACGATTTTAGCGCCTTACAAGTGCGGACACTTTTTAGCGCGGACCCGACGTCCATATAATTGTAAGCCAATGGCCGCCAAGCAGTAATATCAGCGTTACTGTGTTCCGGTTTTGAAGGGTGAGGGGTGCTGGTGAAATTACAGGCACATGGGACTTAGTCAAGTTACTAAGTTACTGTCAAGTTATGTCTCTGGGTGATGGGCACACATGCAGTGCACCTCAGATCTTTGCGATTTAAAGCTCTGAGTGGCTCTGCAACTGTTATGGACAGGTGTGTCGTTTACCATCAGTTCGTCTCATAACTTAGTATCATAAAAAAACGTTTTAATGAAGATTCAAATAAACCTTAAGCAAAGACAAGTGTTTTAATCATCGACACAGTCTCATCCCTAAACTTTATGAAAAACGTAATGTCAAGTGTCGACCATAGACAACTATGTGGCGACACACATTTTCAAAGAAATAAGCGTTGTTTACACTTCTAGTGCCTATTTATTTACATTTATGTGGTTCTAGTTCACTTAGCGTTAGCTCCTAAATCCCATTTAAACAGCCCGCTGCAACCGTAATGACTGTTTTTAAACAAAGGTTTTAGTTTTTTTTAAATTTACATGCTACTTCTTCGATAACTCAAGCAAAATGAAAACAGAAAAACCCTTGTCGCATAATTACAATAAATGTGAAACTTAACTGTGAGTTTATGCTAATACATGCTAATTCTTCGAGTTAACTCTAATAAAGGACACGAACAATAAACTTGTAGAAGCTGACTATAATACAGCCCTTGGTGGTAACAAGATTCTCCTTTTTCTTTAACAATGTTTTTACTTTTTCATTGCTTTTTTGCCGTCTGTTGAAACAATGAAAGTCTTATGTTAAAAATTTCTTTCGTTGCTATTTGAAGTTAATATTCGTGCTAAGCAAGAGCCGCAGCACATAAAATTATACAATCTGTACAATATAGTTCACAACAAACAGTAAAGTCAGGCGACCGTAAAAGGGGAACGAGCCAAAACAGAGACAAAAAGTTATTGCCTTGTCAGCTTTTTCTATATGCTTCAATGAGTTACGTCTTTCCCTAGTTCCTGATTTGAAATTTGTGTCGATATTAAAAATAAACAGGTATCGCTTTACGACTTCAATCTATAGACAAGAACATTCACACCAACTATATTTTATAAACTGTTCCAAATAAAACCCTATCAATAGTGACAGCGTTTGGTTTTTGTGTTGAATTTTGTCAACAGGCTAGACAGTCGTCCAACGATAAATAAAACGTTAGGACATAATTTGAACGCGCCCTTATCGTAACCGACATAGTAACGTCACTATTTCGTCGTTTACTGGCAAAAAACTTGTTGTATGTTTGTAACCTAAAACGTCTGAAAGTTTGAAAAATCTTTAGATAGAGAGAAAAATTATTGTAAGCGCCAAAAAAGACCTAACATCCAATGTTTAAAAAAAATATATCTGTTACTCTATCGATTACAAATTATAATTATTTATTTATATTAAAATTCAATTTAGTGTCATACGTATATCTACATATATACGCTTAGAATAATAACGCATAGAATGATAGTTTCATATCAAACGAACTGTCACAAGTGAGGCAAAAATCAAATTCATGTAGGCTAGTTTTAGTAGTAGGTTAATTTTCGGTTTTAGTGAATATTTATATAAAAATACAAGTTGAAACGCGTTACTTCCTTATGGAATGTGATGTTAGTATCTATTTTATGTTTGTCTGACGTATTTTTACACTCAATTACCGCACATTTCGTCATTTTTAGCTAAAATTCTGGAGCTGTTCGCGGTGCATGTTGACCTTGAGCACTGAAGGCCCGCCCGCTCGTGTAGGCCCTTTTGGCGCGCTTCAATTTGCCCCACTTAGCGTGTGCGGACTAGGTTTCTATGCGTTATTAATCTAAGTATATACGTATGTCTACACATATTAAAAAAAACTCACCTGCAAAATTTGTTTTTTTTTTTGCCGTTAACATTAAGTCTCCGGTAATGGCTCGATACCGGTTTTTCAATAGTTTCACTTTTATTGATAAGCAAAATCAGCATAATTACTTAACAAATTTTTTGGTTTTCTTTACTCGGGGTTGTGTGTTTCATATTTTTTCTGTGATTATTTAGTACCCAGATATGTGAAGCGCATTGTTGATTTATTGATTTATGATTCGCATGTAAGATAGATGTAGGAATTGTAGTGCTGACGACGTGCTGATTGAGCGATTGGTCCATTAATTAACTCTGTTATTCAGGTGTGGACACCGTTGCCACGTATTTAGTCTATAGACATAATAAAATTGTCGCGTGGACGGTTCCGGTTTTGACGGGTAAGGGTGCTGGTGAAATTATAGGCACATAGGACTTGTCAACTTATGTCTCAGGGTCTTCCTCCAATCTTTGCGATTTAAAGCCTTGAATGGCACTGCACCTGCCACTTGGTATCGTAAAAAAATACTATTATCGAGTCCACTGAAACTCTTGGTAAGGCTGTGAGACCATAATAAGCTGAGTGGATGATTTATTCCGTAATAATACAGCGCACACTCTGTTATACCATTTTTTGTTCATAATTTATTTTAGTTATTTAGTCGCATTATTAAAACGAGGTCTTTCAACTCGAGCGTAGATTTTAGCAGGTGAGGTGTAGGGGTTGCCTCTCTAGTCCCGCAATCCGCGAGCTGTAAATAAGAATAAAATGAGAACAGGCGGGGAAAATTTAACACAGATCTAACGTCGACAAGCGCCCTTGGCGATTGACGGTGCAGCGGCTGGTCGTTAAATCGCTGGGCAGTTTGCAAATTTTGAATTTAATAACTAATATGGCTTCACTTGAAAACCAAAATTTAGCAGGTTCTCTGTAGTATTTAAAAAGAAATATCTCTATATAAAACTTATGTACCAAGCTAGTTAACTTATTCTTAAATAATGCGTTTTAGTTTTTTATTTTAGCTTTTTTTCAGGATTTTATATGATAGAGTAAAGTACATCCTGCTATCGTGTAACACATTGGTCCATCGTTTAGATATTTTTGTAAGGCCATTCATATAACTAAACTGGTTACCCAGTTATTATATTCCGTTATTAAATTTTACAGAAAATGTGTTCCTCTCCATGTACTGGTCAAACGTACTAGAACTCTATTAGACCAAGGCAAGCATTACTTTATTTCAAAATTTACAATGTTTTTACAAAGTAGATAAATATTAAGGCGATTAACACAACACCGCGCTCCGCGACAGTTCACGGGACACGGAATCACGCACGCGGTGGCATAGAGGCAGATCTGCGTCAACGCGTGGCTTAATCTGCGCGAGGGCAGCGGTCTAGCGGCCCCGCACCAGTTAAAGTACTCGCTTCGTAGTGGATCGCCGTAGTGATTGTGCAATGTAGATGAGATCCTTCTTTGACAAGAATGGTTAATAATACAGAACTAATTCAGGACGCTGCAGTTATACTATCTATTTGGTTTTTGTTTACTCAAATAAAAAGACACCGAAGGTGATATTCAACTTCATTACAAAGATTTATTTATTTATTATACGTCTACTGAATCCTTTGATAACTGGAATATACACAAATTTATTCTCGTAAATTTGTGTTCGCCGCGATCTCCCCGCGCGGGGGCGCGGTGAAACGTTGTCAGTGTGTTCGACGGCGCGTGTTTTCCATACAAACTGAGGTACTTCAGTAAAACGTTAAAAAACGCAGCTCCGCGCTCCGTCGCGGGGCGCGGTGTAGTATGATAATAGCCACTGACAACAAGCGGCATGTCGCTAACTGATGGTTTGCCATCATTGCCCGGACAGCTATACAAAGGGGAACGCTGCCAGCATCTTAGGTACCTTCACGCGGGGACCCAATTTTATTCATATAATTTAATCCTAGTTTTATTTTCTAGTATTTAAGCTTTTATTGTACCTGTGCTGTATATTTCAACTAAAACCTTACTGACAACCTGATAACAATCATAACAAAATATTATTTATTAATTTACTATATTTATCTGAATCTTAATACCTTACAAATGAAGCTTTTGCAATAATATTAACAAACTAGTCTAATTAACTCTTTCGAAAGATAAACAAACCTCAGATATCAATCTGTAATTAAAAAGATATAATACGATAAGCGCTTTCAATATAATATTAAAAAGATAAAGCTAAACGTTTGTTTTATTATATTACCGACAATGAAGTGGTTGAGTTTGATGTTTTTGGTCGGTGCTGTGATTGCTAAGCATGAGGAATATCATGGGTACGTTATTTAAGTATTGCTTTCATTGTAATTAAGTTTGGAGGTTTCAGCACCATGAAATTAAATTATTTTTTGTGAAATTACTTCACTAGTTTGTTATAATTATTAATTCAAAGATCGAACGCTTAGAAAAAATTCTTCGATTCGGCTGGATTCAAACCAACGTTTTCTAGCAAACCGTGTCAGACGCTATGCCAACTAAGCCACGGAACGAACCAGTGGAAGTTATAAATTTCTCTACGTGCTAATTGCATATCTTTGTTTTGGTTTGTTACCGACTTTTTGCCGCAGCGCCATTTGTAAGAAATATATTTCTTCACTCAGCCAGTCAAAATCAAAATCAAAATAATCTTTATTTCATAGGTAAGCATTATTACACTTGAAATCGTCACAATGGTTAAACTCTACCGCTCATTCGTAAGGCAGATTCCCCTGAGAAGACTGAGCAAGAAACTCTTTGTAAACAACATTTGTACACATTCAACATTTACAATATACTTTTTTGTTTTGAAACATCAGAGATCGAGACTACCTATGTAGTAGCAGTAGAAGTCCTTGTGAAAGAGTTCGTCCAGTGTAGTACTGCTACCTTACCTACTTCTGCCGCAAAGCAGTAATGTCAGCGTTACTGCGTTCCGGTTTTGAAGGGTAAGGGTGCTGGTGAAGTTACAGGCACATGGGACTTGTTAACTTATGTCTCAGGGTGACGGGCGCAGTGGCAGTGCCCCTCAGATCTTTACATTTTAAAGCTCTGAGTGGCACTGTAACTGTTATGGACAGGCGTGTAGCTTACCATCAGGCGCACGACTTGTTCGTCCCGTCACTTGACGTTATAAAAAAAATTAAAAAAAAAGAGCTAAACGGTTTACTACCACGGATTTTTGTCATCCAAGTACGCAGAAGTTGCATAATAATAAATATTCTTTAGTATAAAGTTTTTGTTTCACTATAGTTTTAAATCTCGTGAAAGGCAAATTTTGTATATCAACCGGAATCTTGTTATAGAAGCGTATACATTGATACCCCTTAAATGAATTTGTGACTTTGTGAAGACGACTATTAAGAACAGCTAGTTTATATTTATTCCTCGCATTAATGTTATGTCTGCCACTATTTTTCATAAATGTACATTTCCTTTAACTTAATTCTCAAAGGTGCTCTGGGGTCCAGATTGTAAATTGCCCTAAGCGCACGTTTCTGTAGCTGCCTTTATAGCTCCCAGCAGCTGACTAGGGATGTTGCTTATATAATCCATCGAAGGACTTTTTTCTT
This sequence comes from Hyposmocoma kahamanoa, assembly GCF_003589595.1. Classification (NCBI taxonomy): domain Eukaryota; kingdom Metazoa; phylum Arthropoda; class Insecta; order Lepidoptera; family Cosmopterigidae; genus Hyposmocoma; species Hyposmocoma kahamanoa. The sequence goes on along the minus strand of NW_020654066.1, from coordinate 2,406 downwards.
TAAAAACTATCGAAAATTGTTTGTAGTAGGTAGTTCACGAGCATCTTGCCATAGTATTATAAGACAAGAAGGGTACATTATACGAACGCACGCGCCCTTCATTATAGAATTGAAACGTAGGTCAGATGTGATAATGATGGTAAGAGCATTTGCGCACTACGTCTGATTCGTACAAAAATTAAAAAACTCATGATGCAAATGAAGCTTCATACTTGACATGGTCTTTTTGATTTGGTCGAGTATTAATTATTTGACAGTAATTGCTTGTAATGAGAATGAGAGTCATCGAGTATATAACCAGAAATAGAGACGAATGTCATTTAATTAATACATAAAAACACATCACATAAAAAACTATTCTGCCATATCATTACTGTGACAACTGCGCTCCGATTGGCTAGCCCGAGTTCGAAACAATTGACGGGTGTCGTCAATGGGTGTCGTCAACTGTTTTACTTCAAATCGACCAGTTAACTTGAGCTTTGCTATAATGGACGAAAATTGCAAAATTATATATTTAATATTTAATTACCCATGAAATGTGAGACGTTCGATTTGTAATTAGATGTTTTGCTGTTTTTCCCACACCACCGAATAGAACAACACGGCTTTATTACAATAAATACAGAATATTTTTTGAATATACGGAGACGTACACACAGGTCAGTAGTTGGCCTGTCTATATTTCAATGCAAACGAGAGTTGATATTTATAAGAGCTGTATCGCTAATGTGTTACCAGGACATGGTATATGACCCTTATTTCGTCTCTATTTCTGGTTATATACTCGATGATGAGAGAGAGAGAGAGAGAGATGAGTGGACTTAGTACACAAGCGAGATCCGAAGTGGGTCCGGGTTTTCTAGATTTGTATAGTCTCGTATTGCGAACGAATACGAATCGGATGTCGTGCGCAAACGCACTTCGAGTGACTTAAATTCAAAATTATTCAGTACTTCTTTTCTATTTCATAATCATACTCCCATCGAGACAAAATCCGCAATGCCGATATAAAAATATCAATACGTAAATACTGCATTTAACAAAGGTTATTTCAAAATAACACGAGAATAATGTGATAAAAACATTATTTATTTCAAATTATGTTTACAACCTGTAGGTACAAATAAAATAATTACTTGACAACCCTAAGGCGGGACTTGCCCTACTTGTCTTAGGGAGTCACTACACTTATTAAAGCGGAATCGGCTTGAACCGATCAGAAAAAGGTATACCTTTGCAACTTTGTAACTTTATTTAGGCATTTTGCTTCTCCTCGGACCGCCGACCAGAAACACATAACGTCTTTTTCGCTATTATTACGTGGACATAAAACTTTTTCTCACCGGCTAATGCAATTTACTTACGATAAACATGGTGACCACTTACTTTTTCTCTCTCACTCAATCCGGTTACCAAAACAGTTACCTAGAAACTCATCAATTTTCAATCTCAAATCCAGTTACGTGTTACTAAAACAAAACGTATATTTTTATTCCAGCTACTCACTATTTGAAGTGCAAGCAAAGGACACCAGTCAAGCCAAGCTGCTAAACCAAATTGAAAACGAAGCTCATGGTGATATTTGGTCTCATGCTCTGCCAGGTCGCCCCGGATATGTCTTGATCTCCAAAGATGAAAAACATAAATTTCAGGATGCTTTGGAAGCTGCTGGACTAGAGTACAAAATTCAGACTGAAAATATAAAGGAGTAAGTAAGCACACAGTTCAAAATTGTACAACACTTAAACATTGATTAATATTGATTCATGCGGCGTCGGGAATTGACTCAAAGTCAAAGTCAAAGATTATTTATTCCATAGGTAAAATAAATTTACACTTGAAAACGTCACATTTAAGCTACTGCTCGTTCACTACGGTGACCTCCCTGAGAAGAACGAGCAAGAAACTCAAGGGATTGCTCCTTTCAAATAAACTTAGTGTGAGTGTGCTTTACAGCTCCGCCACCAAAAAGAGATTTAATATTGGACTTCGGAGTCGAGTTAGCGGTGGCAATCGTTAGTTACGCAGTGCGCAAAGCGAAGAGAGCGTGCCTATAGCTGCGGTACCTATCTGGAAAATAGGGAGTGCTGTACTGATCTGAGGTCAGGTCCTGACTGAGAAGGTATCTGTGCAGGTTTTGGTGCCCTTCCCGTGGAACTAAGAGGTTGATAGGGAGGGTCACTAAACGCAACTTATGTAGAAAAGATATGGGATTGTCCTGGTGTGAATTACCGTCTCACCTTGGAAAGGATGCCAAGCTTCCTGGCTGCATTTTTAGCCATTTCTTTCTTCCGAGTGCTGTATTGTATATACTATAGTTTTATTTGTCTAATAGGTGTCACCGAATTGCCGAGAATCCGTCTCAAATTGTAAGTAAATAGGTCAAATAGTCCTCTACACGTT
>NW_020654065.1:0-23234 GCF_003589595.1 Hyposmocoma kahamanoa | reverse complement strand
ATCTATTTGCCAAGTTTTATTGAAATATCCCCTAGTTCGCCACTATATAGGACTTGACACTGGAGATAATAAAAATCGGTTCTCACTACTCAAAGTATAATGAGAGAGAAAAACGCCTTGAATTGGAGAATAGCAAAACCCACCATTAAAATAATAGCTCCTAAAGTAAAATTTAGGCGCTATTTATAAAAATGAATAGTCATGCGTGATCAGCCACCCTTAGAGCCATCATGAAAATCGGTTCACAAATACCGGAGTTATCGCGTAACATACATACAAAAAAACATACAGACGAATTGAGAACCTCCTCCTTTTTTTAAAGTCGGTTAAAAATTATATATAATGTAGCGTAAGTTATAGAAAATATAGCATCAACGCCCCCCAATTGCTTTCGAGGCCACTACCCCCCTAGGATTCTTTAGCACCAACTGGAGAGACCACTTTGGGAAACCACGCATTAGACGCTTGTAGAAGTGCTGCAGTGGCGCATCTGCATTGTGGCGCCGCTATTAATTTTCATATAATATTTAGAAGCGCATTGTCTAATTTGAAGGTGCTCTAAAACACTGTCCACATTTAGGATATTCTCAAAGTATTTAAAAATAAAACAGCGAGGTATCAGTCCTAAATAACTTGAGTAAAGATAGCAAATGACAGACTGAAAGATGAAGTGTCTTGTTTATGATTAATTGTCGAAGAATTGCCTCTATAATTTCATAACTCGTCAAGACAATGGGTTTTGAAATTGCAACATTTAGAATATACATATATAATGCGTCATAGCAGTAGAGCACCTTACAATCATTACTATACTTATGGGGCCAGTAGGATATGACAATAGTTTCTCAATTATTTATAATATAATAGTAATTACTACGCGTATTCACATTTTATATTTAATTATTAAATTAGAAAGCTTCTTTGACAAGCTTCTATATTACCTAGTAATTATAATAAGTATCGATTGCATTTACATTACATTAAAATCCTTTCCAAAAACATTATTTTCACTTTATATTTAATTACATATTTGTTTATTGATTGATATGTTCAATATTATGTATTTATGATATCTATTTGTATTTAAATATAGTATTCTTTATGTCGTTTATATTGTACGTTGTAAGTTGTTGAAGTACAGCCTTACCTATTTCTGCCGCCAATCAGTAATGTCAGCTTTACTATATTCCGGTTTGGAAGGGTAAGGGTGCTGGTGAAATTACAGGCACATGGGACTGGTCAACATATATGTCTCAGAGGAACGGGCGCAGTGGCAGTGCCCCTCAGATCTTTGCGATTTAAAGTTTTGAGTGATACTGCAACTGTTATGGACAATGTCGCTTACCATCAGGCGCATGACTTGTTCGTCCTGTCACTTGATATTATAAAAAAAAGTAAATTCGGTTTGAAGTCTGTCGCTTCAATATTCGTTAAAAAACTACTAATTAAGAAACCATACTACACAGTTAACTTTAAATATAATTCACTTTTTTTATTTTAGGTACCAAAGAACGGGACGAACAAGTCGTGGTGATAACTGGTGATAAGCGACACGCCTGTCCATAACAGTTGAAATGACACTCAGAGCCTTAAATCACAAAGATCTTAAGAGCACTACCACTGAGCCCGTCACCCTGAGACGTAAGTTGAGAAGTCCCATGTGCCTGTGATTTCACCAGCACCCTTATCCTCCCAACCGGAACGCAGTAATGCTCACATTACTGCATGACAGCAGAAATAGATAAGGTGGTAGTACTTCCTCGGATGAACTCTTTCACAACGAGGTCTACTGAAAGTTCTTCTATTTGAGAGCGCTCTTGTTGGTCTAACGCCTTTCAAGTTTCTCTATAGTAAAAAGAATATACTTAATTCATCGGTCATATACAGCCTGACTTCACCCGCTGCTGGATATAGGCCTCCAAGTTTCTGTGCCACTCCCCACGATCCCGTGCCAATCTCATCCAGGTTCGCCCCCCAATTCCTGCGATGTCAACCGCCCATTTCGCCGCTGGACGCCCGACGTTCCTGTGTCCAGTCCTTGGACGCCACTCAGTTATCGCCTTACTCCATCTGTCATCTTGTGGCCGTATCAGGTGCCCTGCCTAGCTCCACTTTAGCTTTGTGATGCGGTTCCCCACGTCCTTTACCTTAGTTGGACTTCGGATCTGGACATTGGGAACACGGTCTATAGGCTTGATACCGAGCATGACACGCTCCATGGCTCTCTGTACAACTCTCATCCTATACACAGCCTCCTGCGTGAGCGTTCATGTTTCGGTACCGTAGGTCATAGTAGGCAGAACACAAAAAGAATATCCAAGACCTTGAATAATGCCACATTTACCTTCTCATTTATCTGGTTTGAGTAAGAGACCCTGTCTTCTTTCCGACTATAACTTTCCAATAATATTTTCGAGTCACGCAAGGGGCTCATCTTTGTCCTATTTTGTTTACTTAAGTTTGTAATAACAAATCAAAAACAAGAAGTTTTATTAAGCTATTTAAACAAATCATAATCTAGCCATTCTCCACATATGAATACTCATTACCTTAAGTCCTTCAACAAGCCGCAATCTCACATTGTACGAGGATTTGCGGTGTGTAGTAGAGAGAGCTCCGTGCCACAAAGTCGACACTGTGGTTTTGGCTGCGGCGGCAGGTATTTGCCAAGCTTACGGTTGCCGCACTCTGCCGCAGTCAACGGATTACTTGTCAGACTGTTTTGGGACAATGAAGAAAAGACTTTAAAGTTTCATTGTACGCTCTTTATGTAAATACAAAGGGTTTTATACTGAAAATGGAAATGTAATTAGTGCTTCTACACCAAATAAGATTAAAATATATGCTCTTGAATTTGTCGAAACATTCCGTGTTTTGTTTTAGATGTATTTTAACCGACTTCGTAACCTCATCTAGGTTCAAATTCGACTGTATTTTTTTGTGTGTACATTACGCGACTGCTCAGGTTAGTAACCGCTATTAGGATATGTAAGAATAAAGTAGGGCATTAAAGCATTTAATTCTATTAAACTTAAACAAAATCTTAACGCGATATATTTATATATTATACCTTAGAGAGCAGTTTCTTTGCGGCAACAGAGTGTTAACTTTATAACTTTACTTGTCACGATATAGCGAAATTGCGCGACTAAAAATTTTAATTATACTTTAGAATCAAATCTTCATAGAATATGAAGCTATTCTAGTAGCAGTAGAGCTCCTAGTGGAAGAGTTCGTCCAGGGAAGTACTGCCACCTTATCTAGTTCTGCCGCCAAGCAGTAATGTCAACATTACTGTGTTCCGGTTTTGAAGGATAAGAGTGCTGGTGAAATTACAGGCAGATTAGATCTTTGCGATCTAGGCTCTCAGTGTCACTGCAACTGTTATGGACTGGTGTGTTGCTTAGCAACAGACGCACGACTTATTCGTCCCGTCACTTGATATTATAAAAAAAAATAAGAATCTAATAATTAAATACATTAATAACGTGACCATATTTTTCATACCTCAGAGCGGAACGCTTGTGAATTTGTAATTGTTTTAAAAATAAAACACGTTTATGATAGTTACGAAATGTTTCTTGATTAAAAAATTTAAAAAAGAAGAACAATTATTGTCCAGTCTGGTAGGCTGGCTGTAAATATTTTTCGCTTTCGTGCCATTTTTTAGAAATTAATGTCATGTGCGTCCAAATTTGTCAAAGTGGAACGTTGTTCAGTATTTTGGGGACAGAGGGAAACAAAGCTTAAAAGCTTAATTACTTAATTAGTACTGGAGTTAAATGTATAACACCATGGGCACAAATAAATTTTATATACTATGTATTTAAATTACGCAATCTTTTTTTCTTAAATACACGGAATTAGACTCGCCGCGGTCTCGACCCGACTCGCGCCCGACCTGCACCCGCTCTCGGTGTGTTCATGCTTAATTGAGAATGGTGACTCGGTTTGACAGTCGTGTCTACAAATATCATGATATTGAAGGAGACACAGGGTTATGTAAAATATTGTAGAGAATGGAAGCAATATACAAATTCCTGCGGAAACGAATATATAATAACGCACACACTCGTCGCCTTGCACCAGGAAAACCCTGTGTCGTGGGTGCCATGGATTCACACATAGACAACCACTAATTACACCTGTGACGATGCAACCACTCATATCATGCTGTTCTCTTGTTCCTGGCCACTTACTTTTGAAATTTTGAATCGTTCTATAATTCTTTTTCTTTATCATTCTTACTTTGCTTCGTTCCGTCGTCATTCCCATCAAAATTCTCGAGGAAAAAATGCATGCCATTCGATCATGTAAACCTAACTGCTTATAAAGCAGTTACAAAAAAAATAAGCAATACAATTTAAGTTAGGGAGAGTTTTATAACCTTTTACAACCTTTCCTTCTCTTTTCCTTACTTTGTTCTTCCTTCTTACAATAAAATTCATGTGGACTGCGCATTACTCTCATTATTACATACCCAATTTTCTCTTCGTAACAGTCCATTATGGTAACCGTTCGGCCGCTGAGGCAATTAAAATTAAGAATGGAAGGCCACTTGATCTGACTACGGTAATGTAGTTGAATCTCGTTTACGGGAGCTATCTATGCCTCTCGGTAACGATGAAAAAAAACGTCAAAGAAGGTTCGCAAGTGTTGTCACCCCGCATTAAACCAGGGGATTAAAGCAATCCGTGTCCAGAATGGGTCCTACGATGACTCGATAATGATGAAAGTACATACACAGACACACCTCTGGTGTTAGCACTAATCCGCAAAATCTATATGCTCAGATGCGACATCGCATTACGTACCTTTGCGGACGAAACCGCGTTACGGAATGTTGCTAATTGCTATTGCAGTGCGAATTTGAATTATTCTCCCTGTCTTCGTATCTGTGGTCATTCTACATCTACCTTAAGTATCGATATAACCTGAAATGGTGTAGGTTGATACCACAAAACAGTGAAAGTGTTGAACCAATCACTTTGGAAAATATGTAGTAAAGTTGAGGATATACACTGATTAGTATACGGTGTGAAAACACAATTCCTAAAAATGTTCAAGATTTTTTTTTTAATTTAGATAGAAACAAAACACAAACTTACCTCGAAATTTTACAAAAAATAAAATACTGTATTCAATAGATTATTTACATAATATCACTGATTCTTTTTACATCAATTGATAGTTCAACAGAAGACGTATATAGTACACGACATACAATTTTCAAAGGGCTTTATTTTCGTCTGCACAAAAATAAAATCTGAAATAAAGCCAATATCCCCGCCGCTTGACCCAAGCAAAATGAATCGTATTTTCGAAAAATTTGAATTCAAACTGAAGTAGTACCAACTCTTAAGACAGTAGAGAATAAGTAGCATAGATATAATACTCCCGCAAATACCATTTTTATACAACATTAATACGTGGAATAAAAATATACTAGCTGTTCTTGACAATCGTATTCACAAAGTCACAAAGCCATTAAAAAGGCAATGTATAAGCTTCTATAATAAAATATATTGTAATACTAAGTGACAGAAAGAACAACTCGTGCACCTAGTGGTAAGCGACACGCCTATATACAGTTGCAGCATTACATAAAGCTTTTAATTGCAAAGATCTGATAAGATAAGATAAAATTTTATGTACGTTGTGATATAAGTGGACACTTTCTATATGCCTGTAATTTCATCAGCACCCTTACTCTTCAACATCAGAAGGCAGTAATGCTCACATTACTGCTTCTTACTGCTTGGCGGCAGAAATATGTAAGGTGGCAGCACTTCTCTGGACGAACTCTTTCACAAGGAGCTCTACTGCTGATAAAAACTTATATTTATATGATATTCATATATTATACTTATAATTGTAGAGAGATTGGAGTCATTTGAAATGTGGTGCTGGAGGCGAATGGAAAAATAAAATGGATTGCAAATACATCAAATGAGGAAGTTTTGGAAAGGATTGGAGAGGAGAGAAGTGTTTTGGATGCAATAGAGAGAAGGGGAAAATGTTTGACATTTGTTGCGTAATGACGAATTTGTGAGAGTGATAATTGGGGGGAGGATATAAGGGAAGAGAAAAAGTGGAAGACCAAGAATGGTATATAGTGAACAATTAAAAAAGAAGATTTAAGTGAACAGCTATAAAGAGGTCAAAAAACTGGCTATGAACCGTGAGGAGTGGAGAAGGCTACATCTACAAGAGTCTGGCTCTCAAATAAGATGATATATATTATACGAGTATTTATATAATACTCATTTGTCATTTATGATGTTCAAATCAAGAGTATCGTGAAACAAATATTTTATAATAAAGTTTGTAACAGCCTATGCGTCTTGGAAGACAAAAATCCATGGTAGGAATTTAGGAGAAATTTAATTTGAAATTCTGCTTGTCGGTGAAGGAAAACATCATGATGAAAAATTTTTTTATAAATTATAGGTGCGAATCTCACCTAATGAAAAGTGACGATGAGGCATACATACCTAAATAATGCCTATTCACTCTCGCCTTGAAAAGGCCCAAGTTATAACGTTCAGGGAACAAGTTTGCAGGCAGGGAATTCTACTCCATAGCCGTTTGCCATATAAATATGGAAGCATAACGCTTCGTGCGAATCTTTGCAATGTCCACAATATAGGGGTCGAACCCAAGCCTACGCCTAGTCCCCCGGTGATGGAAAAGGGAAGGCGGAATTAAATCATGTAATTACATCGTACATATCATACATACCCTCCGTGATATATCCTGTAAAATACCGATAAGCAAGTTTACGGCGGTGTTCACACGGTAAAAACAGATTACTTAGAAAAAGACAAAATTCTTTTTATGAAGACAAATTTATTAAATTCAACAAACCGATCCTCTCCCTATAGACGCTAGAGAATAATTACTTGATAATAGTAAAAAAAACGTCTCAAAAGTGTATTTTTGTTATAAGACAGAAATATTTAATCCAAGAGCAAATTAATTTACTTCAAGTCACAAAGCCACTCTAGATTCAACAAAATATTTATTTGTTATTAGAAATGTCCGATTTTGATATGAAAAAAAAAGAATGAAAAATTGAGAGGCACTTAATTATTTGACTGAAGATTTATGTTTTCTAATATCAAAAAGGGTAAATTTATAGGGTTATGGACCCAACAGTATGTCTCACTGGCGTGAAAGCACACCAGTTCAGTGCCAAACGATACTTGAGGACCATTCAGCGTCGTATAAATGCTGCAGCGGCAGAAAGCATTAACAATTCAAAATATATGAGATGACTTTATACTATTGAAGTTAACAAAACGATAGCGCGTTTCAGAGTACAACTAATGCCATCTAGCAGTGGCGTGATGGAACTAATTGCATGCTAAAGTTGTGCTTGTTACAAATGTAGTTTGATTTCATGCTGTAACCAAATTTCTTAAAATATGACTATAAATAACACCCTAACAAACTAGAGATACTACGTATTGTTTCTTTGGATAAATGACTGTTTATGATTTTTATGATTACAAGCACAAGTAAAAGTAATGGTTACCGCGTGCGCCTTCGGCGACATGTCACGACAACATTGACTATGAAAACGCAACGAAATGTTGCTTTAAGAATATACTCTAGAATTTAGAATATTAATCTGAATAGAAAACTACTTCTTTTTTGTTTAAGAATATATTTTCTTAAAATACACCCAAGAAATTTTGAATTCATTTAAGATTATTTAAATTTGATGTAAGAGGTAAAAATTTCTTGATGTAAGTAATGTCCAATTAATTGATTAGAAATGAAATAAAATCTTGAAGTGAACGTATTTGTCTCAAAGTTAGAATAAACTTAAGAGTAAAATTATATTAGAAAAAGATAAGCAGTATCTTCGTAATGACAATATTTTATTACTTTTAACAAATATTTTTTCAGAATTAGCAAATCTTTTGAGAAATTGCTCTTTCTTATTAGTAGAAATCCTTTTTTTCTGTGGCAAGGCTCAGCAGCTTCGCCTCCACTAATTTCGAATCACCTATAAGCCTCTTGACACGGTTGTCAATTGAATCCAAAGTGGCCAGTTGGTATATAGCAGAGCCATCCCAAAGGTAGCAGCAGTACTCCATGCACGACTGGACTTGTGCTTGGTACAGCTGAAGCAACTGTCCCGGTGTAAAGTAACGCCTCACCCTGGAAAGGATGCCAAGCTTCCTTGCTGCATTTTTGGTCATGGATTCAATTTATCTGCTGAAGTTCAAATTGGACTACAGGTCCATTCCAAGTACCTGCATGTCGAAGGAGGTTCACAACCTCCAGAAAACGTATAAAGTCCCCAACCCGGAATGGGCCAGTGTGGCAGACTATAGCCTAACTCTCGCCTGAGAGGAGACCCTTGCCAAGCGGTGGGTCAATAAAAAACGGATTGATGATGATGATCTTTTTGATGAATATAGTATAACTACGAATAAATAGTAATTTTCTTTCTCTATATTTAATTTTAATTAGAAATAGCAATCTGACAGCTGCTAAGGTCACTTTAAAAAATAATGCTACCGTCATTATTGTCTAGCGACGTGTTCGGTCTAGTTCTCAATGAACTCACTGAAATAGAATCAGTCAAAAAGAATAGTTTAAGATTTTTGACTATATATTCTGTTAAACTGTAATTAATTTACATATAGTCTTTTCATAATTCTCTCATTTTTCTGTTATCAAATTCTAAATTGAGTGATTTGATTGAGTGAGTCAGTAAAGTCGATTCAAAAGGACATCTTTATTTTTATTTCATCAAAAACTAGCAGTTCACTAAATGTCAGTTTATTGTCTATAATAAAAATCCGACTCAGCCGTTCTAATTGAAAAGTACGTATGTCAAAAATGGAATTTCTTATTTTTACTTTTTACATTTCGCTTGCTGCTGCACTCACAGCTTGTTTGCTTTATTGGTTAAGTTATTTAATTTCTTTTTTTTCTGTTTATTTATTTGTTTTCATTGCTGGTTTTAATTTCTGTGTTATATCAATGGTTTTTCTGTTTTTTATTGTTTTAGTTTTAATTTCTTTTGTATCAGCTTTACTCTTTCTTTATAGTTTTATATTGTTGTATATGCTTGTGACCAATTAATGTATTATCTATCTATACACTTATAAATGTTTAGCAACAATACCAATCTAATAGTGAAGTTAACGTTGTCATGAAATCTGCATGTTGTAGAAGATTCATATCCCTTAGAAAACGTGTAAAGTCCGCAACCCGGATTCGGCCAGTGTTAACTCGCTACACTCCTGTCGTTACATCAGAGTATTTATAATATCCAAATGTATAACTATGAGAGTTTCACGCCTGGAAATATTCAGATATAACGATAAGTAATTCTTAATATATAATGCCAGATAACGGTTGAGAAACATTCTACTCTATTAGTAATTCTATTCTTAAACATAATGCACAGACTCAACATAGCCCCGTACTAGGGAAACCCTGTGTCGCGGGTGCCATGGACACACACATAGAAAACCACAAATTACACCCAAACTCGAGAGAGAAATAAATGTAGACCATACTAATATTTCTCCCGGCCTGGGAATCGAACCTGGGCCCTCTGCGTGGCAGTCACGGTAACCGTTCGGCCACGAAGGAAGACATCCACAATTATAATTGGGATTTTTCCCCTTACAAACCTTCATAACCACCCCTTACAACTTGTCCGTACCATACCATATGGTTTCTTTGCCACCAGTCACTCCCTTGAAAAGATAGGGTTCAGTTCTGTAATGACACGAGTTCTAGGTCTATGCTCGCCTTCGATTGCTTCATTGGAACAATCGGAGCTTCCTTCTACAAGTTCTATTCTAATAGATATTAATTTTACCTCTTTCCCACATCTCTTAATAATATTGATTGGATGTACATGATTCTTACGTTCGATGCCGCTTCTCTGAGTTCTTGACCTTTCTCACCTTGAAAAACTCCCGTTCTACCACCAGACACGTGCGAGCTCAAAATCCCGGCTTCTCTCCTGTCGCTATTGATTTTAAAACTCACCAGTATATGACATGGCTGCCAAGATTGACATCATTAATTCTGTTCAGAAACTTACCCGATTTCATCAAAGCTTGCATTTATCGCAACAACTCCTGATGATCTTTCGCCTCCATCACTCTTCATACATTTCATACTTAGTACATTTAACTTGACTTTGTTTCAGGACATTTCAAAACTCATCGAGACTGTACATTGAGGTTCACTAAGTCCCGTGTTTCCATTTACTTTTGTTCTATAAATTTGTGCCGACAATGTACTACACTGTTCTTACATTAATAGGTTATAATCCACACATTTACCATATTATTCGAATGACCATCAAGTAAAAAATTCTTAATATGATCACCAGGTCTAGTAGCACTATTCTCCTAAAGTTTACCTAAACCTAAAATCATAGTCTCATGTCATGATTCATAACTTCTGGCGCAAACTCGAAATGGCTCTAAGTTAGGCTTTGCATCGCTATTTGCTAGCAAACAACTGAATAGAGTTGGGATAAGGAAATTAGAAACATCGATTTCGTTAATAAAACTTAAGTTAATTATGTATTCATACCATCGATACTAAGTAATGTTCTATCATGAATAGTATATATTATATTTTTAAGTATAACCTCTGCCATAATGAGGTATTTTTTAATAAACGTAATATGAATAGTGCAGAACAAAAACACAAACCCTTCACAGACATTCTAAGTCACCAAACAGCATTGAACCAAAATAAGTATGGCCCAAAACCGTCGCCCTGGAGAACACTCATACAACGGTACACACTACCGTAGTACAACCGATTTAATCGATAATTTAACAAATATTTAGCATAAATATCATCCCTAAAGCAGTAAACTTTACTATTCGCTGCCAGTAACGTAGCCGTTTTATCCTTTTACCGTCAGATGCAGCACTGCGTATAATTTGGCAGCCTACAGACTTCAGAGAAACTAGCTTAATTATTCTCTTAGATTGCCGGATCCATTTGACGCTCATTGTGTTATAGAAATCGCCTATTCCGAAGTTCTCTACGAGTCGCTATATCTTTTCGCTGCTTTTCAAGAGTTGCCTGATACAAAAGAATTATTTTTGGACTTATTGCTGAAATTTAATCAGAAAATGCAAAATTTTGTTATAATTTTCATTGGTTATAATAATGACATGACAACATTGGGATGGACTACGAAACCATTTTTCTGATAATTAGATGCTTTTGAGATAAGCCGGTGTACAGGAAAGCCATCGACCACAGACCAAAATCGACTTATAGAAAATTTTCGTGATAGGACACTAAGCAGTAAAATTTTTAATACAGTTTTTATCAGTGATATACATTTAAATATAACTTATTATACACGGCCGATGAGGCCAAACAGTTTTGGAGTCGGAAACTCGAACCTCGAAACTCGAAACCTACCAGATGGACAGATCACTCACAAGGCTGACCGATGTGACCTTGTAAAGATTACGGGTAACCGTTGGTAGTGAGCAGAACAAGGCCAGTCGTGGCGATCTTTGGTAGAAACTCACCTATGTCCAGTCATTCAAGGGATGAAATAATATTATCCCCTATACTAGCTTACTTCGGTGGCGCAGTGACCCAAAATGGGTCTTGGCCTCCGACACCAGATCCAGCCACTCCTTCCGGTCCAGAGCCTGGTCCTTCCAGCCACTAGCATCGAGGTCCTTGAAATGTTTCAGGATTTCATCGCTCCAGCGGTACCTGGGGCGTCTAAGCGGTCGGTGTCCTTCCGGTTGTTCCAAATAAGCCCTCTTCGCGGCACGATCTTCTCCCATTCTCTTCACGTGTCCGAGCCAGCGGAGTCTCGCAGCTTTTGTTTCTTCCACAATATTCGGCCCGAACCTTAGATGTTCAATCTCAAGGTTCTTCCTTGCCCTCCAGCTCCCATCCCTTTTAAGTCAGTTCCAGAATTTTCCGAAAGATATTTCTTTGCGCCACTAATAACTTATTTTCCTCTTTCAAGGTCAGTGTCCAAGCTTTGCAACCGTAGATCGAGATCAGCCTTATTACAGTTTTGTAGACACGGATCGCGGATCGCTTATAATATTATATTATTGCATATTTGAAGAAAAGTTTCATATATATACGATTGTTAGTTTCCGCTTTGGAAAAGCTAACAAACTTTTGCTGATTCTATTAGCGATAGCATCTTTCACGCTGGCCTTCGCTACAATAAAAACAAAGTTTCATATTGCTAACGCCCTGGTGAGAGCCATGGCTTTATACAGGTATGACTTGTATTGATTGTGATTAAATTACTTGTGTAGCCGTGGTAGCCTAATTGTTTGACGTACCGCCTCTTAATCAAAGGCCGTGGGTTCGGATCCGGGCTCGCACCTCTGAAATTTACCATAAGCTTTTTAGTGAAGGACAATTCATGATGAAACCTGCACGTCCAAAAAAGGTCATAACCCTTCGAAAACGTGTGAAGTTCACAACACACATTGGGCCAGCGTGGCGAGGTATGTGCAGTGCCACTCAGAGCTTTAAATCGCAAAGATCTGATGGGCACTGCCACTGCTCCTGTCACCCTCAGACGTAAGTTGACAAGACCCATGTGCCTGTAATTTCACCAGCTCCCTGACCCCTCAAAACCGGAATGCAGTAATGTGAGCATTACTGCTTGACGGCAGAAATAGGTAAGGTGGCAGTAATTCCTTGAACGAACTTTTACACAAGGAGCTCTATTGCTCCAAAAATACTACCCCTCGCCTGAGAGGGGATCCGTGCCCAGCATCGGAGCGTATATATGGGTTGATGCTGAAATTTCTTGTTAAAGGAAAACATATTATATTTATGACTTTCATGTGATCATAGCACTTTTGACTTGTAGCTTTATTATACCAATGTTACGTATTAAATTTGAATTATTAAAACATTCACATCTATTTTTATTTTCGAAGTAACGTCGTTTGAAATCGCGGTCATCGGCGCAATTCGGTATCGAAAATGTAATTTGCCGTCGGGCAATAATGCCGAGTCGGTGATAGTTCAGCACATTACGGCGGCATATTGTCGTAATGACGTCATCTAGGGGTGCCCTAGTCTATTATTTAAAACTACGACTCTTGAAAAGCAGCGAAAAAGCGCTTTTTCTTGTAATAGCGTCCCCTTAATAAAGCCACGTATGAACAGATGATAGATTGAGCTCCGCTGCATACGCAGTCCTCAGAATGTGAGCTTATCGATACTATATAGGGCGTCTCACGACTATACGAGACTGTGCGAAAGTGACCGTAGATAGAAAATTGTACTGAAAGAAGAATTCATTTTGATTTTAAAAACAATTCGAACTGCTTTCAAAGATTTTTAAATAATCGCCTGTCTGTCTGTTTGTCTGTGAAAGGAAAAACACCTGTAATTTTAGTATAATGATCGAAAGCCTTAATCATAAGAATTGTTTTCTTCTAAATAACATAGCATCTTAAATAAAAGACAGACCATGAAAGTTAACATTTTCTAATTATATTTTTATAATCAGCCAGCCGCATTAGGATTACGTACTACGTCATTATTATTTTATCGTGCACTTTTAATAGGGAAATGATATCTACTTCATAAGTTTGTACTCATGAGCAATAATTTGTAATTACTCGTATCACGTCAGTTGTTATGAGCGCGGCATAGTGAGTGAAAAGGCTATATATTCACTTTTCTTCACAAAATTTCATCATCTTCCTTGTATTTAAGATGCTATATTATTTAAAAGAAAACAATCTTTATGATTGAAGCTTACGATCAGTATAGTTTTATTTACAGGTATTTATTTTCAAATTTGGCAGGTTTGATTCTCGGTTCAAACAGGCGATTATTTAAAAATCTTTAATGCAGTTCGAATTGATTTTATAATCAATTTGAAGTCTTCTTTTAGTAAAATTTTCTATCTACGGTATTTAAGTTACTCTCCCTATGTGTGGCATAGCCGTGTAACGTCCTACGGGATTCTCATGTGGGGTAAAGCAGCAGATATACCTATTTGTGTTGCAAAAACGAGACGATACGTTCTGTGTACCATTTAGGTTCTCGAGTTTTTCTTAGAGTAGGTTTAGGAAATGACTGTGGCATCACAGTACGTTTACTGAGATGCTTTATATACCCTTAAAAATAATTATACATAATTTCATTAAGAAAGAAGATATTTGTAATATTAATCTTAGAGCTAAATCCAGACCTTTTTAAAACCGATTTCGTTTAACTAAGGTAAACAAACGTTCTATTAAACTACGTTTACTCGACGTTGGTTCAAATAATTTGTATTAATAATTACTTTGCTTAATAATTATTACAAACCAGTGGAGTAATTTCACAAAAATAATTGAATATCATGTTAAATAATTACAATTATTAAAGCGACATCTTTAGTTAGCTGTAAAGGTACCTGGCTGAAGGAAGAAAAGCTTTCATAGATTTGTCACAGATGGCGCAACGGCAAAAAAGTCGTTAAAAACCAAAAGCAAAGGTCTGCAATAAGAGCATAGAAAAATTCGTTAGATCCGCTTGTTCGTTCCGTAGCTTAGTTGGTATAGCGTCTGCCACGGTTTGCTACACGCATCGGTTCGAGTCCAACCGGATCGAAGGATTTTTTCTCAGTGTTCGACCTTTGCATTAATATCATTTTTTAAGTCGTTTATCATCTCTGACGGGATAGATAAATTAGTAAGAGCTACCGTTATTGGAGTTGTATGAGCCTCTCCGCATGACGGGACGGACAGTTTCTTTCCAGTACGTCTGGCGTACCCTGGGCAACAATCGGCGAATACCTTACGCCAGGTGGCAAATTCTTTCACAACGATAGCAAGCATTACAATGTACGCCATGGATGCGATAAGAAGAAGACGTACGGTTATAAATGCGATGCAAAAGAACTAGGATAGCTCAGTGGGTTCGAAACATTGACTTACAAATAAATGGACGACAGGTCTAATACAAAAACCACGAAAAAAATGTCCCAAGTCAACCTATTTAAACGTAGTGACATGTAAAGGAATATGAAAAAGCTAAAACGTTGAATTTAAATTGTAATGTCATCGCAGTACTGTCTAATTTTGCTTAAAATAAAATAACGCACACACTCAACATAGCCCCGCACTAGGGAAACCCTGTGTCGCGGGTGCCATGGACACACACATAGACAACCACAAATTACACCCAAACTCACGAGAGAAATAAATGTAAGCCATACAAACATTTCTCCCGGCCCGGGAATCGAACCTGGGACCTCTGCGTGGCAGTCCGGCATGGTAACCGTTCGGCCACGGAGGCAGCTTGCTTCGCTGTCAGTCGAACAAACGAAGACTAAAGCGTGAATGACGCTCTGTATACGATTTTAACGCCCTATAAGTTCGGAGACTTTTTAGCGCGGACCCGACGTCCATATAATTGTAAGTCAATGGTTCGAATGATATATATGATATATACCATCGTGTCGAAGCGTCGAAACACGTAACCGAGATATGTGATTATGCGCTTGTTGATGGTCCGCATCAGCTGGTGTGAGGTGTTCATGGTCTTGTTCTTGACTTTCTGCATCCAAGTGATACGTAGCACATCTCGAATGCATCGAGACGCCGTCTGGTTACTTCTTTGATGGTCCATGCCTCGCTGCCAGACATAAAGACTGGCCAGATATAACAGTGGAGGATGCGGGTTCTAAGTTGTATGCAAAATTTTCGGCAGCACAACACTCATTTTATTTCTATACTGCTGGTAAATCTCTCTCGTCTCCTCGACTCTTATTATTCTCATTTTCTTGATACTTTTACTACGTACTTTACTACGACCTTTTTAAAGACATGCCCAATATGATCAAGATATATATTTCGAGGTTCTACATCTCTCCACGTTCCATCCGCATTCGCTTATTGAGAATAGTACGTAAAAGCTACATTGATAGAAGAGAATTTCGATTGTACGAGTATATAATTTTTCGCGATCGGCTACGCTGTCGGTAACGTCCACGCATTTGATAGAAATGATTCTAATCATATTATTAAAGAAGGCATAATATTACAGTTTATAACCTCAGTACAGAGTACTAAGAAAACCGACCTCAAAAATTCGTGGAATTACATATAATTACCAAGTTTTATTGAAATCGGTTACCGGAAAGTGCGCAAACCCGGATTCATCCCCTAGTTCGCGACTATACGGGACTTGACACAGGAGATAATAAAAATCGGTTCTCTCTACTCAAAGTATATTGAGAGAGGAAAACGCCTTCAATTGGAGAATAGCAAAATCAACCATTAAAATAATTGCTGGCTATAATACAATTTAGGCGCTAATTATAAAAATGAATCTTCATGCGTGAACCACCCTTAGAGGTGGATGATTTTCTTCAAAATTAAATGGGATCACTATGGAGGTACCCTCTTTCCAACAAAAAAAAGAATCATGAAAATCAGTTCACGAATACCGGAGTTATCGCGTAACATACATACAAAAAAGGAGAGATTTTTTAGAACTCGATTAAAAATATTACATGCCTAGTATATTTTTTTTACGATTCCAAGTCAAAGTCAAAGTCAAAGATTATTTATTCCATAGGTAAAATAAATTTACACTTGAAATCGTCACATTTAAGCTACTGCTCGTTCACTACGCTGACCTCCCTGAGAAGAACGAGCAAGAAACTCTAGGGATTGCTCTTTTCAAATAAACTTAAATGCTATGGAATACACTTTGAATCAAATTTGTGTGGATTCTGGAGCCATGTCGTCTTTCCAAACATCTTTATCTAACACGTAGTCTTCAATTTTGTAATATGATTTTTCGATCAAAATATTTTTAATGTAGTTTTTAAACTCGGGAAATGATAAACTTAATATATGCTCCGGAATCTTATTGTAAAAACGTATACAGTTCCCCATAAAAGAGTTGTTTACCTTGGTTAAACGAATTCGTGGTACCATGAGTTTGGACTTAGCTCTAAGGTTAATATTATGGATATTTTCTTTCTTATTGAAATTATGTATATTTTTACGAGCATATAAAATGTTTGAATAAATGTACTGTGATGCCACAGTCATGATACCAGTCTCCTTAAACTTTTCTCTGAGAGAAACCCGAGAGCCTAGACGGTACACAGAACGAATCGCTCGTTTTTGCAATACAAATATGGTTTGAATATCTGCCGCTTTACCCCACATGAGAATCCCGTAGGACATTATACTATGGAAGTAACTAAAGTAAACTAGTCTAGCAGTACTAACATCGGTAAGCTCACGTATTCTGCGGACTGCGTATGCAGCGGAGCTTAACCTGCTGGCCAGGGAAGTGACCGAACGAACGAGTCTTGCGCTTAGTATTAAACTGCATACCCGCCCACAACAGAGTTCTACTCAGAACTTTAAATCGCAATGGTTTTTGGTACTGTCACTGCGCCCTATAATTTCACCAGCACCCTTACCCTCCCAAATCGGAACGCAGCAATACTCACATTACTGCTTGGTGGTAGAAATAGCGAATTCTAACACAAGGATCTCTACTGCTACAGAAAAAATTATAAAAAATAAGATAGTTAAATGTAAATATCATTAGGGCCAGAATTAAAATATCTGATAAGAAGACTTTAATGAGAGAGAGATAAGGAGTGAAAATGAAATCATTAATTCATTATATAATACTTATTCTACGACTGCAATATTGTGTCTAGTTACGAATATTATCAGTACATGTATCTATTTCTAATTATTTTTACTCGACTATGTTTTCAGTCTCAAAGTATATCACAGTGTACTGTCAAATTGTCAATTTAAGTCTCAGGGTGATGGGCTCAGTGGCAGTGGCAGTGCCCCTAGGATCTTTGCGAAGCTCTGATTGGCACTGCACCTGTTAGTAGGAATGCTTAGTTAGTAGGAAGTCTAGTAGGAATGCTTTTAAGCGCAAGCTTAAGGCTCTCCTGCTGGAAAATCAAAAGGGATTGTGTTAACTTTTTCCAGCACCTATTTATTTATACTTTTTATACACATTTGTTATATAATATATTAGTTGCTTGATGTAGGTATAGTGTATACGTATTAATTATTATAATGTATTTTCATAGTTATACATAAATTATTTGGAAATATTTAAACATACACAACACACACACCCACACTCACACACACACACATCTATTACAGTTTTAATATGTACGTACATATAATTATTTTACTGTTATATTCAAGTACCAAAGTATGCTTGCATATGTTGTTCCGTGACCTCACTTAGGGTCTTAACTGAAAATCAGTGCTGGGAACGCGTTGCGTTTTCCAGCAAATACTGAGTTTGAGACCCTTTTGTTACCGCGGCTGGCACCACACAAGGTATCTCAATATTTAGACTTCTTTTTATTATTTGTGTGAATAGTTCATGTTTTAATTTTATCTAATTTTTGTATATACATTTTTATTTTGTGTTCGTTTATGTTTTTGTTTCGTAATTATATATTTGTTTTACGTTGAATGTTTTGATCGTGTTTTGTTTTAGTTCTGTTTTGTTCCGTTTTCTCTTTTTTTTGTCTTTTGTCTTTTGTGGTGTCATTATGGTAAACAAATAAATGTATTTTCTTTCTTTCTTTCTTTCTTTGTTATGGATAGGCGTGTCTCTTACCACCAGGCGCACGACTTGTTCGTCCCGTCTCTTGATATTATAAAAAAAATAATCTTCTTGCGATGTTTACTTTTAACAACTATGTTTAGTCAGAGATTTGAAAAGGAAACTTTTTTTTGTATGTAATTGTAATAGTTTTTTTTTAAATGAAAAATTCCACCTCTAAGGGTGGGAAACTAGGGATGAATCCGGTTTCTTGCACTTTCCGGTAATCGATTGTAAATTTTTTACTTTCACTTTGTATGTAAGTCACATGGGTTTTTCAACAAGAACTTTGTTTTGTAAATCAAAATAAAACAATAACTCTATATAACAATGATTCAAATTTTTATTGTATTAAAAAAAGTAAGGTTTGGCAATTATGAATGAAAAATGATATCTGATAAATGTCCACCACGATCACAGTTACAGATGTCCATTCTTTCATCAAAGTTTTTAATCACCTTTTGACAAAATGGCGGGTCTATTTCGTTAATCGCTTCACAATTTTGAGTTTTGAGGCTGCAATCGATTCAATTGGCTCCGTGTAAATTCTGTCTTTAACATAACCCCATAAAAAATAATCCAGAGGCGTTAAATCACATGATCGAGCTGGCCACATAACGGCTGCATTTCGTGAAATTATGCGATCGGGAAATTTGATTTGCAATAAATTCATTGTTTCGGTGGCTGTATAACTGCTTTATCTAGGAATTATATGAGTAGTCTTTGCCACTAAGATGTAAAAGATTCTCAACAGCAAAGTGTCAAAGAAAGTCGTCTCACAACTATCTTTCATCTCGTGTCCAGTGTAATCTAGTTCGCGCCAGTGCGATCCGGATGATCCGGTTAGCACGAAATGTAGCGCAACAAATTCTCCGCTAATTCGAAGAGATGGTCGGAAATTCACGATGACAATTTTCAAGAAAATTGTGTTAAAGCAAGTTTTCACGTTTTGTGAACTCGAATTTTGTTAAACGACTATTTATGTAATATTTTACGACATTGGTGGCTCAGCTGTTGGTTATGTTGGCGCTAGATGAGGAGCCGGTTTCGATTCCCGGTTGGATGAATTTGGGAAAAGAACTTGTGTAATTTCGTGCCTCGAGAGCGGCGTAGTTAGCTGCCAAGGCTTTAGTTTTTAAAAATTAAACACATTAATTTTATTTTGTTATAATGACTAAACAAGGAACGAACACTTAGAACTTGAAATTTAAATGGGACGAATACTGAGGTACCCAACAACTAAAAGATCATCAAAATCAGTTCACAAATGAGTAACATACACACAAAAAATACAGTCGAATTTAAACCTCCTCCTTTTACGAAGTCGGTTAAAAAACATCTAAAACAAAACACGGAATGTTTCGACGAATTCTAGAGCGTACATTTTAATCGTATTTTGTGTAGAAGTAATAATTACATTTCCATTTTCAGTACAAAACCCTTTGTATTTACATAAAGAGCGTACAATGAAATTTTAGTCTTTTCTTTTGTCCCAAAACAGTCTGACAAGTAATCCGTTGACTGCGACAGAGTGCGGCAACCGCAAGCTTGGCAAATACCTGCCACCGCAGCCAAAACCACAGTCGCAACTTTGTGGCACAGAGCTCTTCTCGTACACACCGCTAATTCCGCGTACAGTGTGAGATTGCGGCTTGTTGAAGGACTGAAGGTAATGAGTATTCATGTGTGTAGAATAGCTAGATTATGATTTGTTTAAATAGCTTAATAAAACTTCTTGTTTTTGATTTGTTATTACAAACTTAAGTAAACAAAATAGGACAAAGATGATACCCTTGCGTGACACGAAAATATTATTGGAAAGTTATAGTCGGAAAGAAGACAGGGATTCTTACACAAACCACACAAATGAGAAAGTAAATGCGGCGGTTATTCAAAGTCCAGTGTATTCTTTTTATTATGAGAAACTTGAAAGACGTTAGACCAACAAGAGCGCTCTCAAATAGAAGAACTTTCAGTAGAGCTCGTTGTGAAAATATTCGTCCAGGGAAGTACTACCACCTTATCTATTTCTGCTGCCATGCCGTAATGTGAGAATTACTGCATTCCGGTTTGGAAATTTTTGAATTCGGTTAAACTGTCAGGAGTTCCATATGTTCCACACAACTTTTGTTTCTAAGTTATCAATGTCATTTTCTGATTTGGTTCTAACATTTCCCTGCAAAATGTCTCCTTTTATGGTCAGAATAACGAAACGTTGAATTAAGGAATGTACAAATTTTTGGGTTTCTCTATGTAAAGATACAAAAGGAATATTGTATTTGAAATCAATGGTAGATATATTTCAACCAAAATTCTACAAACTGATGACCAAGAGCCCAGAAATGTGTACATTCGCAAAATTAAGTAAATACCACTATGTAGTTACGTCAACAGGCAGCTGTGTAAATACCACTGTGACAGCCAGAAAAGCAAACTTTCTGGGTTATAGCTACTTTCTACTTCAAACCAGAAACGAAACATTTTAGAAATTTTGTTACTTGGTGAAATATTCTAATGTGTAAACGAATTGATTAATATTTATTAGCATAAAAATTGTTTATTCAAGTACTAGTAGATAGACTAGATGACATCTTAAAATCGGTTGATATTCCACAGTGTCTGAAGACACGCTTATTTAACCAATGTGTCTTGCCCACTATGACTTACTGTGCCGAGAAGTGGACGTAGCAGTAGAGTGTAGCTTACTTACTTAGGTCACTTGATATTAAGAGCCATTGAGCGAGACATGTTCGGCATTAAACTCATAGATCAAGGTCCGATTTCCGAAATCCGTAGACGAACTAAGGTCCAGGACATAGGAAATCGGATAACGAGTTTAAAATGGAGCTGGGCGGGACATGTTGCGAGACGTGGTGAAGACAGGTGGAGTAAGGCGATAACCGAATGGTGGCCAAGACACGGATATAGAAACGTGTGACGACCTGTAGTGAGATGGGTGGACAACATTGTCAAAGTTGTGAGATTAGCTCGGATCGTGGTGGATAGTACAAACCAGCAGTGGGTGAAGTTGGGCTGTGGATGATGTTTGTTCAAAATATATAATAGTATCAAGACTGTGGCATCACAGAAAATTTATTAAAATATTTTGCATGCCCGTAAAAATATACACAATTTCGTTAAGAAAGAAGATATCCATAACATTAACCTTAGAATTTGAATGAAGTCCAAACTCGTAGTACCACGATTTCGTTTAACTAAGTTAAACGGTTCTTTTATGGGGAACTGTATACGTTTTTATACAATAAAATTCCGGAGCATATATTAAGATTATCATTTCCTAAGTTTAAAACTTACATTAAAAGTATTTTAATTGAAAAGACATGACTCTAAATTCCACACAAATTTGATTCAAAGTGTATTCCATAGCATTTAAGTTTATTTGAAAAGTACTACCCTTAAAGTTTCTTGCTCCTTCTTCCCTGGGAAGTCAGCATATTGAACAAGCAGTAGCTTACAAAATGACGTTTCAAGTGTTTTATTTTACCAATGAAATAAATAATTCTTTGACTTTGACTAAATACTTCTAAAGCATTTGTAATAGGTTTAAGACTACCCGTTTTAACATTCATTCAATTTCCTAAAGTATAACAATTACCTAGTCATAATCGGATTGAATGAAGATCAGGCCCTAAGGCGTTTGGCAACACTTTGCTCCATTAAGGATACTTCCCTGGAGTCACAAATGTCTATAATAAATAGGTTGCAGTTGCCATTTCAACCGACATCAAAGAAGAAGGAGGTTCTTAATTCGACTGTATTTTTTAAAATGTTACGCGATTGCTCGCGATTGATTGTAAACCGATTTTGATGTTGGAAAGACTACTGAAAGAAGACTGGAATATTCCACCTCTAAGGGTGGCAAACCAGAGGATAAATTTTGGTAACCGATTTCAAAAAAACTTGACAAATAGATGTAATTCCACGTACTTTTGAGGTCGGTTTTTTTATATGTTATTGACTACCAATAATATATTATAAACGACGTCGATTGATTGGTAGCCGAGGATGGGCAAAAGTAGCGTCGGGAGCCCAGTTGCAAGTTAACGACAAAGTACGCGTCGCGGGGCGTCAATGGATGCGGCAAGCCCAGGACCATGGTAGATGGCACAAACTTCGAAAGGCCCATACTCGGCAGTGGGTGAAATCAGACCGTGGATGACGATTGACTACCAGTCATTTTGATCACACAAATAAATCGTATTACTACAGTAGGTATCTCATCTTGTCAAACGCAACCGAGGAGATGGTGACATACTAAGTTTTTCATGTAACAAAATAGTCGAAAAAAACCACTTTAGAATATAGTCTGAAACCGCAAACGGTGCGTAGTACGCAGGCATAGCAATATGATGAGCCTAATATGAGCATAGCCGTGAGTCATGAACCATTGGCCGGCGAAATGCTCTTCATATTATTATAGCAATAACAAAGTTCAAGATAAGTTTTGGGATGTTTCTCTTCGGTCCAAGAATTTAGGGAACAGCGATTTAAATTTTTCAATTTTCGGACGTATGAAATTAAGATATATTTGATTTTAATTTGTTTAGACGTGGACTGTGTGAGCGGCTGTGTATAGAATAAGAGTTGGACACAGAGCCATG
>NW_020654064.1:0-11091 GCF_003589595.1 Hyposmocoma kahamanoa | reverse complement strand
GTACACAACATTTCGTAGCCTTGGTATAATAAAACCACACGTGATCATACGCCAAAAGTGCTTTTATAACAGTCATAAAAATAATATGAACTACATGGCATAAATAATTAACGAATAATTTTGTTCCCAGAATCTTTAAAACTCTCTCCTGCAAAGTTGTCATTTTGCAGATTTTGCGAAAATCAAATTTGGAGATATTCAAGGATAGGCGGAATTTTTAAGACCAACGCCATTGACTTACAATTATATGGACGTCGGGTCCGCGCTAAAAAGTGTCCGAACTTATAGGGCGTTAAAATCGTATACAGAGCGTCATTCACGCTTTAGTCTTCGTTTGTTCGACTAACAGCGAAGCAAGCAAAATTAGACAGTACTGCGATGACACTACAATTTAAATTCACCGTTTTAGCTATTTCATATTCCTTTACATGTCACTACGTGTAAATAGGTTGACTTGGGACATTTTTTTCGTGGTTTTTGTATTAGACCCGTCGTCCATTTATTTGTAAGTCAATGACCAACGCGTATTATTATAAGGTCACGTCATTGCTTAACATCAGATGACGTTGAGGCCAAGCGTGTGTCAGTTATTCTTTAAAAAAGTCTGAAGTTCGCTAATCTTGACATAACATATGTTAATATTTAACTAATTTTCTTAAAGATCTCATATAATTTTGAAAGCGAACTCTTCTAATTTTGAAAACGTACTCCTTCTAAATTAGTCCAGATTTGGATGATAGACATAATTGGATGATAGAATACTTTGGTATACTCGTATTAGGAATTCCCTGGTTTGAGTCTAGACTAATTAGGATTCAGTAGAGTAGGTTTAAGACGTACTTTCTTCGTCGTCGACAACACCGCCCCATTGTGCTTATCTGAAAACAATTAAAAATTACAATTACATCATTATTTGAAAAATAAACAATTACATCACGCATTATAGAATACATCTGTCAGGGTTTCATAGCCTTTTTCAAGTCATGGACTGTTCTCAAAATTTTTAAAGAGCCCACGGATACTGTAAGAAAAGATGAAATCTATTGGAACGCAGGATCACGGCCCATTCTCGGCTGTGGATTTAGCTGAATTTGATCCACATATAATTTATACAAACACTTTTTTTGCATTCTTTTTTGTTTTTAAATATCTAAATTACTTCATTTGTTTTTCAATTTAGTGTATAAACAGAAATTAGGCTATCCGATTGCAAATTAGTTCGTAATTTTCACCTACGTGAAAATTATATGCATGTTGTGCTTACTTCTAATAGGTTCCGTTGTACTGGAATTGTATTTAAGCATGTTTTTAGTTAAAACTGATAACTCTGTAACCAGTTTTGTAAACCAAATAAAAAGAAATACTATTAAGTGGTAGACGTCCTGTTTGTTTTCTAGACAAAAACTTAGTTTATATTGACTTACGAACTTTTTCATTCAAGATACTCTATTCGTATGAAGAACGGCCGACATCTTTAAAAGCTCTATAAATGTAGTCATATCTCTATGCCTTTCTTCGATGCAATCTTTCATCTCTTTTATATTATATTATAAATTACGTCAAATTATTTTCTTTTAATTTAATTAATAATTATTATTAACTATGAATAATCTCAGTACAGAGTACTAAAAAAACCGACCTCAAAAATTCGTGGAATTACATCCAAGTAGGATGCCTTGCTTTATTGAAATCGGTTACCGGAAAGTGCGCGAAATTGGATTCATCCCCTAACTTACCACCCTTAGAGGTGGAATATTTTCTTCAAATTTAAATGGGATTAATACTTACTCTTTCCAACAAAAAAAGAATCGTCAAAATCGTTTCACAAATTTCAGTCGAAGTTATCGCGTAACATGTATACACAAAAAAAATTCAAATTGAGAACCTCCTCCTTTTTTTGAAGTCGGTTAAACAGTCGCACATTTGAATCTGCCGATTTCAAGTATGAAAACTTCACATCCTCGTCCTCAAAGCAGATGCCGTCATAAAATAACATTTACTTTATCCCTGGTTGGTATTTTAAATGTTTATCGATATACCGATAAGCAAGTCACTTTACGCCTGTGGCAACGTAGCTCAACGGATGGACTAATTTCAAAAAGGGTTTTTATTTTGTTATAAATATGTTTTCATTTTCAAAATACAGCAGACTTAAGTAAACTTTCTATTGAGAATATAATAATATAACGCACACACTCAACAAAGCACTAGGGCAAACCCTGTGTCGCAGATGCCATGGACACACATAGACAATCACAAATTACACCCAAACTTACGAGAGAAATAAATGTAGGCCATACAAATATTTCTCCCGGCCCGGGAATCGAACCTGGGAGCTCTGCGTGGCAGTCCGGAGGCAGTTTGGAGAATGAAATATAAAGATAATACGTCTTTTTTGTATCTGCCGTGGTAGGACAAAAATATAACATTACCTTTTTACTGTAGACACTCTGAATTTCAGTTCATTCGTAAATTTAGAACTCTTTGAAAATACACATCCAAAATTAAACCGGGCGTAAACATAAAAATAGAAAATTTTAAATTTCCAAACACATTTTAATAACGTCCGCTTTTGTTTCTAAAAAAATTTTCAAATTGACATTGATGTGAATCAGAAGAATAATCATAGACGTAGAAATTGTAAGACCAAGTAGACTTCCTTTATTTTACTTTCCATCCTCTAAGTAGACCTTAAGTAAACCTAAGAGATTTTTAGCGATTATAGGCGATTGCATCGATATAAACGCGCGACTGCAGCGATACAAACGCGCCATTGCGTTGCTGATTGCACCGCTGCTTAAAGTCTCGCGTGTGTGTAAAGATAGACGGTTAGCTACTATTAAACCTCAGGGGAACAGCATATCAAACACACAATAATATCTATATTCCGTTTTATTTCTATATTTTTCACCAAACAGACACTCAATAACAAAAAAAAGCCCTCTTCCCCCGCCCAAAATCACACAACTTTACTAGCCGTGGCATCTAGCGGCGTAATTGGTAATCACACAAATACTTCTAATACATTCAAAACAAATACTTCTAATCATTTTCTTAGAGTTCTAATTGCATTCTACAACTTCAGTGTTTATATAATTTCAATGTTTAATAATTGACGAATTAAATAATTATAATTGATAACATTCAATTATAATTATTATGACTATGACTATAGCATATTAGTAAAATGTGACGAAGCTCCGGAAGGAACAACTCGCGGCTACTAGAAGTACGTATACCATAGATGTAGAAAAAAAGGGGAGATTTGGTATGGGGCCGTGATTCGCCACAGTGGTATGGCGATCGTTGTACATACGAGATCTCTCGAAAAACGTGAAAATGCCAAGTTGTAACACCTTGTAAAACATTGAGTGAAAACAAAAATTTTAAAACCAGTGAGGTAACATTCCACCGGCTATTTGCATTTTTAGTTACTATTTCTATTATTATTCAATGTTTTCTTTTGTCTCTATAGAAATTTCTAGACTCAAATATAGTGATGTTCATTTACGATGACTGATGTTTATCGACAATAATTTTTTACTGAAATGTTTGAGTTTCTTACTATGATTTTTTAAATTAAAGTTCTTAAAATATCGAAGCGAAAAGCATTCACGTTAAATTGATTTAGTTTATTTAATTATTATTATTATTAATAATAAACTAAAATAAACATCTTATTCCAGTAACTTTAACACAACTCATATTTCGGACAACCGTTTCAATTTCATGTCAATTTGTTTGTTGCTGTTACTTGAAGAAAAATGTATGTGTATTATTGTTTTAGATATTTAAATTCCATTGCACTCGAATTTTAAACGTAGAGTATTTTTAAGTTTTTCCAATGAGTTCAAAATAGGAGAAGATTGGATTGAAGCTGCAGGAAAATTTAAATATTGGTTTTCTTATTTCTGACTTTGTTTAAATTTCATGATAGCAAATGCATTCAAAAATAAATAAAATAAAATCGGTTTTATTTTACATATGCATGCAAAATAAATTAGAAACAATTCTAGAAAATTACATAATTCCTTCATAAAAAACAACATAATTTAATTTATTAAATTCGTCGATGGTCCGAGTTTACGCTTGACAATGTCAACTTCACCAACCCGTGGTAACGTATAATGGAAAACTGACACTGGCGATGATGGCCATATCTTTTATATTATTCTTGTAAAACTGACACTGGCCCAAGCCTAGTGGCCACCATTAAGAAAATGATAATAATTTATATTAATATATTAATTTAATAATACACCAGTACCAGTGTAGGTATAGTATGAAAAATGGAATATTTTTTAATATTAAAAACAACTAACATATTTCTTTCTTTTGTAACTATCGATTTGGTAGGACCACATCACTCGTTGAGTAGCGTCAGTTAGGTAACAATTCACGGAGCGGTTTCCATCCGTGCCCGCCGGTGCTGGGGGACAGCGGTTTTATTTCAATACTTACGACCCTGCAAGTTTGTGCGGGCACGTAACCGCCGCGGTTGCGAGCACGAAACCGTTGCGATTGCGGACCAGACCGCGAAGTCAGTGGGAGTTAATCGCAAGTCGCGCGGTTAATAGAGGACTCATTGACACCGCACACCATCATGGACACCGCGTGCGCCTGCACCATATTGCGCCTGAACCGACCGCCAAAGTGCGCGCGCGACGACGGCCGCCAAGCGCACAGGTGATTGCGTCTTGCGCGGTTCTACTAGTACCTCGTCGCGGCAACCGCGAGCAACCGTCACCACTACAGGCGTAAAACGCGCCATGAAATGTGCTACTAATTTTACATACTTAACTATCACATTCTACAGATGCCGCGGTCCCGCGGCAGGCGTGGATGAATACTGCTCCGTGAGTTCTTAGTGTAACGAAAAATGAGTTTCAGCGCCATCTAACGTGTAATAGTTAGCTATTATATACTAGTACCATTTTTACTAAAACGCCACCTGATGGTGTGACTGGAAAAAAATATTGTAATATAACTCTTAATCAAATGACTGTAAGTTTAATTTTAAAAATGTGTTACGTCGTTTTCACATTTTAAGCCCTACCGAATCAAAATCTTTAAGTTATAGTAGTAGATAATAGAGCGTAAAGTTTGAATTGCACACAAGCTTAAAAGTGGCGTCATCGGTACCCGATCTTACACAGCGTCATTACATATCTCCCCTTTTTTTCTATATCTATGATGTATACATGACAATTACGAATTTAAAATCAATATGAATAAAAACAACTATTAAAATTATGCAATAGTCTACAGCATTTTGATTGATGAATGAAATGCATGATGAATTGAACTTGCAATTAAATATTAATTTAGTATTTAAATAATTATAATTTACTATTTAATTAATGTCGTTTCAGTAAGATGTGAAATGAAGATCAGGCTTTGGGTGAATCTTGTAACACTACTGCGTGGCGTTCGCATTGCTACTACAAGGCGCCGTGTGTAAGCGCTCTTATAAATTCTTACACGCATACACAATTTTGGTTATATTAGATTTCTCCATCTTAACTACTATAACTTCGAGGGTTGATGTCAATACTTTTGATAAAGTTAAGGAATGACCACCAATAGCGCCAAGACCCATAAACAATAAGAAACCCTAGATGCACCATAACACCATACGATGATAACAACTTATGCTGACCAGACCCCTATAATGGCAACGTTATATCGAGACGCAATAAATAACCATAAGAGAATTAAGGGAACTAATAAACATAATGGAACTAAGAACTCGATACATACGAGAATTGTTTTTGCATCAAAACAGACAACATTCTGGGACTGCATCTTATATTAATGGCATCCTGGCGACACACATTTACCGGCTGGTATAAAGAATCACACACCGGCGGCGGCAACGTGGCAGTTCACATTCAACAAGTAATCGGAACACAAGCTCCGAATCGAGTTACGGTTTAATTTGTAGTATTTTGTATAGTATGTTTTTAATAGAAATAATGCTAAATCGTCTAAGAATGTTTAAAAAAATATCCAGTTCAATATTCTGGCTAATTGTATCTAGCAAAGTTTTGCAAAATTATCCGTAATTATCCGTACCATGCACCGCGCGAGGGCGGTGACCCCGCCATCCGCTTCACCGAGCGATACGTAATCTTTCTCGATCGCTTATTACCTATTTTTTACATTTTGATTATGTACTAGTATTGTTATAATTTACTAATTATTTACATTAATTATAAAAGTTGACTGAAACAAGTTTTTTTGTAACTTAGATTTGGTACTTACCAACTTTAGGTTACATGAAAGTATTGCTAGAAGTACCCAGCTTCATAGCTAGTGCCTGGCTCCGTACCGGAGCCACCACCACCTGTGTAGAGATTCGCACGTGAATTGCGTTTCAACCGGTTTATTCCTTAGCTCATTTGGCATCACAACTTTGAAAGCAGAGACTTTAATTGCGCGCAATGCTTCGACTCTCGTAATCTCCTCCCCGTAAACTAAAGGTTTCACATTATGCCATAACAATAGTTACACACTTGCACTTGACGATAATGCAGGTTCTGGTGAACCTGGTAGCAGTTCTTTTTTGCAATAACTGTTATTTATATACCAAACCACGTGACACTTCGTGAGAGACTAGCTAATAGATCACCAGAGTTGCTAAACTAATGCGCTCGCTTGTAGGCGCGTGCGCTGCGTTTGAAAAAGAAAGAGATAGCAATACTTTCTCGGTTCCTCCGGCTGCGTTATAAATTTTGGTAGTACGTACCGTGCAAGTTAATGACATTTAATTATTAAATTAATAGTATTGTTTATGTCAGTTTCGTGAATTTTAAACGAGTCAGTATTAATTTTACCTTTGGTCACTGTTACAGCAACATTGTAGGCAAAGATTATACATTTATGTTTAGTTGCATCAACTATATCATTAATATAAATAATAAATATACGGAGACCCAACACACTACCATCACGAACATCTAAATTTTGTACCCCACATTGAAAACCTTACAGGCAGAATACGTAAGCTTATATACGAGTAGCTGAACCGCGTATATTAAAAATGGTGTACCTTGCATTGTGTCAATCTTTACTAGTCTACTGCATAACATCATGGGGTGGTTCATCTAAAACTCACATGCTTAGGATCGAGCGCGCTCAGAGAGCAGTTTTAAAGGTACGTTCAAACCTTTTCGTTTTCCAACAAGAGCTTTACATGAATATTGTGAGGTACTCACAGTACGCTAACTGGTTGTTCGCCAAACTATACTACGACAACACACTGCCCCTCCCAGTATATACTTTCCTTCATTGCAATACAGTAGACGTGTGAATATCTTTCCCCAAAGAGTTATCTGTAAAACTTCTTTCAGCCAAAAGTTATTTTACTTTTTGGGACGATTATTATAAGATTCTTTTGACAGATTGATTGTATACAACAAAAGCAATAATATTTTAGCGATTCATCTAAAAAATAAATATTAGTGTAAGAATGTGATAACCAAATGGCTTCTAAAACTGTCATAGGAAGAAACAGAAAATCTTCTTCATGCTGCTCAATTAAGTGTTTTCACATCAAATACGCACTCTTTTTCCAATACACACGCAAGTCACAAATTCCGCGCGCAACCCACACACACCTTCACACACACCTTCACACACACACACACACACACACACAAACACACATACATACACTTTCAGTGAGAGAATTATTTATAAAGATTGCATAATTCAGTTTAATTTAATTTTACTCATTTGCTGTCTCCACAAATTACCACTTGTTCTTATTATTTTTGCATAATGTATAAATAAAATAACGTAATAAATTATGAATTTTACTACGCCATTGGAAGGTTTGCTGGTACTTATAGCACAGGTTTTCCTTTTTCAATTACCAGCGGTCATATCTATTGATTCTTTGATACTTACTTACTGTACACTATGCATATTGTATTATTATGGCAAATAAATTTATTATTATTATTATTATTACTACCCTGCGGGACTCCATATCTATTAAATTAGTAGTCGAAAGTAAATGAGATCATCTTATTTTTCTCATTTAATAACTCGTTGTGATCTATTACTTACGTAAGTTCCAAGCCAATTTAAAGGAATACCTCTTACACCTAGAACATCCAGCTTTTGCATAAGAACATCGTGTGAAACGATGGACACATGGAACTTGACAAATTGTCTCAGGGTGTCGGGCGCAGTGGCAGGTGGTCATTTTTGTGATATAAACCTCTAAGCGCCACCGCAACTGTTATGGACAGGCGTGTCGCTTCCCACCAGGCACACGACTTATTCGTCCTGTCACTTGTATTGTAGAAAAAAAAGAATTGTAAAAAAAAATGCTTGTAGAAAGAACAAAAATGAAAAATTTTGTTCATATATTTTTGTTATTATTAAACATCGAGATCACTAAAATTCATATCAATGTCACTAACGCACTTTATCAAATCACTATCTATTTGTAAATCGTCACTTTTGTCACAATTACTTTTTCCATAATTATTCTTATCTAAATAGCTGTTGTCTACACAATTTTTGTTGCTATTATTTTGGTCAACAACTAAATGTTTCGACGGTTTGTCTCCTTCGAAGTCTAAGTCTGAAGATAGGAAGCTTTCATCTAGATATTGTGCAGTTTCATCATCTGACAGGAGACCTGGAAAAAGATTGACTAGTTAGTACAGAATGTTGGCCTCGTGTTAAAAATGTACAGAATGTTAGACTCGCGTGCCTTCAAATTAGACTCTTTCAAAAGTGCTCATATCTCGTGTCAAAAACAACTAACAAACAAATCTGTAACAAGCCGACTCGCAAGCTCCGCTATTTCGTTCCATGGCTTACTAGGCATAGCGTCTGCCACGGTTTATTGGAAGACGTTGGCTCGATTCCAGCCGGATCAAAGGATTTTATCTAAGTAAGATCTTTGTATTAATTTTTATTATTATTGTTACTTTTTGAATTTACATTAGCATTCAATAAACCCCTAAACTGACTACGACACGTCATGCAATTTTTTCTGTGATATCCTATAATTGGCAACACTTTAAAGTTCTACCATATAATATGCTTTTGGATGTCCTTTATTAATAATTATAACAAACTAGTGGAGTAATTAAAAAATAATTCATATGTATATGTATAAAAGTCATAACTAATTGCGAAAACCATAAACTAAATTGCGATGTTTTATAACAACAACTTCACAATGCCGCCTATGACATGTAAACAATTAAATTCTCGACGAAATCGTAAGTCAAGCCAAGCAACCGGGTTTGCAGTATACTTTTAGCTTCAAATGGTGAGCACAATTTTATGTCACATGATTTAAGGACGTTCTTGTATAGGTGGGCAGATATAATAAGGGAGGAAACGTTTAGCAAAGGAACTGCGTATGGTAGGAAGTGGGATACGAAACATACGTTTTGTAATTAGAGCACTGTAAGTCAACTGACCGAACAACTTGTCTATGAGTATTTATTACAGTTTTGAAGACGAAGAGCCCGCGGACAATTAGAACACCAGCCTCTCTGTACAAAACTGTAGTTGGATGTCGTCGAGGCTTTGACATAGTTTTAAGAGTAGAACGTTGAGGTCTTTCCAATTGTAACATATTCGCCTTAGTTCCGCCCTCCCAGCTAGAAATGCAATATGTTAGGAGTGATTGGCAGAGGGCGTCATAAATCATTTTTAAACCCTCTGGCGAAGCGGTATCTCGAAGAAGTCTTATTATGTATTTATTAGTATTTCCGTACACGCCCGGAAAGGAGGGTTATGTGGCGGTGAAAGTTAAGCTTCTGGCGATCCAAAACCACGCCAAGATACTTAATAGCATCAGTTCTGACTAGAGTTTCGCACGAACAAACCACTCCATGACCACCACATGTATGAGCTTTAATAGAGGGAAACGAAAATGGAGCTGCTGCCGAAGTCTAATGAAAACAGATGACTCTTTTCAACATTCAAAGTAAGCAGATTACGTTTGAGCCAATCACAGACCAGTGAAAAATCATGCTCCGCATTGCACAATGCATGGTGCCAGTCAGTACCCCGGAATATAATAGCAGCATCATCAGCAAAGCAGTTTCCGCGTTCCGGACTGGAAGATTATGGATGTCGTTTATATACACAAGGAACAGGGTTGGCCCCAGTATGTTACCCTGTGGAACGCCAAATTCCCACACCCGATCCTCACACACGCGCCCGATCCTCACACATTGCCTACGATCTGAGAGGTAGCTCTCAAACCACCCAAGAGCAGTTCTTCTGACCCCGAAGCTTCTTCAGAAGTATTGGAATGGAGACGGTATCAAACGCCCTGGGTAGGTCCAAGAATACGCCAATGCAGCTACGTGACTTATCTAAGTCAGACGATACTACAGAAGTCACATTATATAACGCTTTACATGTACGAATATTTTTTTTAAACCCAATAATTGTTTGTTTACTGTTTTCTTGAGTGTATTCCAAGTTACCATCGAGTATATTAACTAGAAATAGAGACGAAATGTCATTTTAATTTGTTTGAAAATTATGCTGCCAAATCATTACTATGATAACTGTGCTTCGATAGGCAAGCCCGAATTCGAAACAATTGACGGGTGTCGTGAAGTGATATCAGCACCATTTGACTGATGAGTTGCCAGGGATGGATGGTCCTTATTTCGCCTCTATTTCTGGTTATATACTCGATGCACGTTTTATATCACTTCCATATTACATATTATATCGTCTTCCTTGGCAATCAAATTGGGCTTCTTACATTGTGACGGCTATAATCATAGGTGCGAACCCACCTATAGGTACACACTACCACTTACCGAAATTCTTACTATTGTCACTGTTAACAATAAGAAAGTTTGGGTCGCCATGGTACTCGCCCCGTCTTACATGGCATCCAATGTGATATTTCAATGTCACTTTTTGTATGAACGCTTTGCTGCATAGCTTGCAGGAGAATCTGAAACAAGAGCTTAAAAATAAAGAAACGGGTCACTTGACAGGATCAATTGTGAAGTGAATAGATTCAGTTCTAATAAACATAAATGTCAAGAGATGGCACTGGTATACTTTTTTTTATAAAATAAAATGATGCTT
>NW_020654063.1:0-13118 GCF_003589595.1 Hyposmocoma kahamanoa | reverse complement strand
GACGTCCGAAGAAAATATAAGCAACAACAACAACAACGGATGAACCAATTAAATTGGACCCTGGGTGGCCAAGAAAACAGTAACGCCTCCTTTTAATATTGCACGGCGCTTGGGGGGACTTCGTAATATATTTTTATTGTAGATGACTTCAATTCTGGGCCTCTTGTCGGGACATCTTCAGGACAAGAGGGGAGATTGTAACACAATAACAAAATTGTTGTTATACACCATTCGATTTTAATTTATAACGGAGTGGATACGAAAATAAAAAGACGGAAGTTTAAGAAAACTCCAAGCGAGGCCGGCAGTATATTTTATTCTCGTAGCAATTTTGAACACTATTCAGTCCCTCATAACTTTGTTATATATTACATGAATTCGTGATTCAAACATTCAGGCCTCTATGGAATATGTTTAATATTGTTATTTAAACAATATCTGAACACGGTCAGTCGTTAAGCGAGTTTAGCAGAGTTGTAAAATGATGCGATGAAATTGTGGGACATCCTGCTGTGAGAAGAGTAAACGATCATCAAACATTGAAAATTCACGGGCTGTAAATGGTCAAGTCACAAGATCGCGAAGAAGGCAGCAGTAGGTGAAGCACGTTTTAGAATTCATGTTATTGCTTTCTTTGTCGGTAGGCATCTAAGATTTTATAGTTTTTCTATGACTTCATGCGCTGACTTCCGGTATTTGACAGTTGCAGGAAACTTTTGGCAGTTGTTTCGAATGAATGCTGTTGACATAAAAATACTTGGCCGATGCTTTCCAGTCTCATGTAAGATTCTAACTCAGAAGAACTTTAAAATGAACTATTTTCCGGATATGTAAATCGCGTTTTTTTTTAATCAAAAGAACGTTTCGGGCACTTTCAAGGTCACATGGTCACGCTTGACTGACCATATAACCTGTAAAGGACCCAAAACGTTGGTATTTCTAAAAAAAAATTAAATGTACACGATTTAGATGCGAAAAATATTTTCATTTGCGTTTAGACTAAACTAATAGAGAACTCACGTATTTTAGTCGAATTTTTAGTCGACATGTGTTGCCAAAGCTCTGATAGCCTGGTCATTCGGTACGGATGCGTGCAAGCAACGGGCGTGCAGTTTTCGTCTAGTCACCACCGCGGAATCTCATGACTACACATGTGAATCTATCCGTTAGTTTACTTACTTAAATTAATTTGCATTACAATTGTTGTCAGAACCTTACGCCAATAAGAAATTACGGATGTCTCTCATTAATTGCAAATAATCCCCGCTGTGATCTCGTTTCACGCAAAGTATCATTCCGAGGAAACAATAGAATATTTTTCTGGTGAATTACAAGATACGCAAGGGAATTAATAGTTTACGATCAATAATATCGATGGCTTTCTAGAATAATGACCTATTTCATAAGCATTTAATTCACCAGGAAGATGGTAAAAAAATCCTGAAACGTGTCTGCGACGCATAATTTGCGTTTCTCAGGCCATCTCACAATTGTCATGTGATTATTTAACCAATGAAAAGCTCGGAATCTCATTCATAGTCATTTCCAGCATTATCTAAACAAAGTCAGTAATAAGTCAAAAAAGGAACAGTTTTAGGCTGGGCGACTATTCTTAAAAAGCAACGTTATAAATATACATATACACATATATCCAAACAATATCTTCTTTGAGCACAATTACTTCGCAATTTAGCTTTCGACGATTGTTCAAATCCCTGTGGTGGCATGTACTTAAGAATTTAATTTTGTAAAGGACATTGATGGCTAGTGCAACTGCGCAATTAATTACATACCCACGCGATATCGTATATTTATCGATTTTTTTTACAATACCAAGTGACAAGACGAACAAGTTGTGCCTGGTCGTAAACGACTTGCCTCTCCATGACAGTTGCAGTGCCACTCAGAGCTTTAAATCGCTAAGACCTGAGACATAAGTTAGTAAGTCCCTTATGCCTGTAATTTCACCAGCACCCTTATCTTTTAAAACCGGAAATGTGATCATTACTGTTTGGCGACAGAAATAGATAAGTGGCAGTGCTTTCCTGGACGAAATCTTTCACAAGTAGCTCTAAAAAAACAATACGTAACCGAAATGCGCATGCTGAAGTAGATAGCCGCTCACGCGATACATGCAGCCGTCGATGCATACCACACCTAGAGGTGCCGGTGATGATTTTATACCGATTTATCGGATATCGAAGTTATAACAGGTAAAAAAACTAATATTAATTGCTATTTCGGTAACTACTCTAGCAAACCATAAAGTTTTTAATGCCTGGGTCTGTCATTTAAAGAAAATAAACAACTCCAAAAATACGTCACGACAATCGTGTGTGTTATTGTTTTGGCTGGTGATTTCGGTGTTTATTTATTGAAAACATCCCGTAAGTAGTGTTTTTTTAAGTTTACCCTGAATATAAATGTTAATAAACTATACTTTAAGGAGTAATTTCATGGTAAACGTTAGAACCACTCAAACGAAATATTATCATATTTATCCAAGTACATCAAAAATTTCATTAGTGCTTTTTAAGTGCAGGATTTGAGGTGTATTACTGCATTTTATTTGAGATGTTTTTGTTGGTAGTACGGAGGGTATTTATTTAGTAATGCAGAATAATAATTTTTATTTATAAAAACTTGTATTTAAACTGAATATTTTCTATTAAATATTTTCTATTTTGTGAAACCAAATAACCGCCATTTTCCGGTAGGAGGAGCGCATCGCGTGAGCGGATATGAGTTACCTTAATGGATAAAATCAGGGAACGAGTACATTCGAGGGACATTTAAAGTGATACTCATACAGGAAAAACTAAAAGAAAAATGATTACGTTGGTATGGCCACGTAATGCATAAGGATTATAGCCATTTGACCAAAAAAAAATCTTGTTGCTAGTAACTGAAACCGCCAAAGGCGACCAAGCAGAGCCCAGACTACTTGAATTGGAACCGTCCAAAGACGAAAGAAGACGATGAATGTAGACCTTGAGCTCGCGCAAAGCGCCCGGAGTGGCCCACGCGGCCTAGGATGGTCGACCCCAAAATAAATGGTGCATGAAGCCAGGACAAAACAGAAAGAAGAAGACGTGCTTTAGTTACTTACTTTGGGACAGAATTGTCTAAAATAGGTACGAAGTAAAAGAATAGAATTTATGTATTAAAATGTGTAAAAAACAGGAACCTAAACTAGATACTTCTGTGCAGTGTTTGTATATCTATAGTTAATAGATGTAACGCTGTCTTGAGCACACGTGTGACGAGGGTAAGCTGTCACGCGAAAGCCACCAGTGAGAACGGACGCTTACCTGACGTACTGGTGTGGTACCGAGCCAGTCACACTTTAGATATTAAGCACAGGTCTTCTGGTCCTCTCCCTTGATTGTAGGAATTTTTAACAAACAGTTCACACATAATTACAGAGCCGTTGGCTCACTGCCATTTCAATTTTGATTATTTCAAATAAAACTCTCGGTTTTTTGTAGACGACTGCTATTTTACCATTTTTGGGGCATCGCGATCAATTTTTACTGATTGAACGAGCTTTTTTGTTTCCAAGCGAAACTTTATGATGCATTTGATTGGACTTGTACATAATTACATATAAATTGGTATTACTTTAATCGACAGTACCACAGATTACTTAATAGCTACTACGTAATAGATGCATCACTCTCATACAAAATCAAAAATATCTAGGCTATAATAGCCTACTAAATCTGACTAATGACACCAGGCGCTCACTATGAGGAAAAAGGAACCGAAGCACACGCTCAGAGTGGTGAAAATAACGATGCCCGCCGTGTGCAGTCGTGCGGAACCGAATGCTTATTTGACTTGCACTGCCGGCGATACACCCAGCTTTAGGCACTTATTGCGTAACCTCGAACGAGTGACGGAATCCTGACAGTACTAACATATCATCCGCACACCAAAATGTCACTATGTTTCTTTGTGCCATAGTGCACGTAGTGCACCAGGCGCACGAGTTATTCGTCCAATCACTTGGCGTCATTTTGATCCTGCCGTGTTTATAGCGAGCGTATGCGAGCGTGCATGTGAGCGCGTGCGTGAGCGTGCGTGCGTGTGTACGTGTGAAGTATGTCTCCTCCGGTTCGCGTTTAGGATTTCAGGATCGTAACCTCAGTTCCAATAAAAAATTTTTCTCGTACTTATCTGGTTCATTTTGCATAGGTCGAGCGAAAGGGACACTGGCCCTAGTTCGGAATTCATTTTTTTTACAAACGAAATTAAGGCTAT
The DNA here is from genome assembly GCF_003589595.1 of Hyposmocoma kahamanoa. Classification (NCBI taxonomy): domain Eukaryota; kingdom Metazoa; phylum Arthropoda; class Insecta; order Lepidoptera; family Cosmopterigidae; genus Hyposmocoma; species Hyposmocoma kahamanoa. The sequence goes on along the minus strand of NW_020654063.1, from coordinate 8,855 downwards.
TTGAAAAATGTATATCGTATAGTATACGTGTTCTAGTAAGTTCGGTTGATATAAAAAAATCATTGGTATACATTGACTTACAATATATGGACGTCGGGTCCGCGCTAAAAAGTGTCCGAACTTATAGGACGTTAAAATCGTATACAGAGCATCATTCACGCTTTAGCCTTCGTTTGACAGCGAAGCAAGCAAAATTAGACAGTACTGCGATGACACTACAATTTAAATTCAACGTTTTAGCTTTTTCATATTCCTTTACATGTCACTACGTTTAAATAGATTGACTTGGGACATTTTTTTCGTGGTTTTTGTATTAGACCCCTCGTCCATTTATTTGAGAGTCGATGTTGGTATATATAAAGTAGCTATTGAATACAACGGTTTTCTTGGTTTGTGCTTTTATCTATCGTGAAAATTTTTAGTAATCGTGTTTTCACACCGTGTAGTAGATCAGTGGATATCGTCAATTTTACTATATTTTTTTCTAAAATGATCGATTCAACACTTTAATTTTGATATGCGGAATCAACTAAAGCCATTTGAGGTAGTATAGACTTTTAACTTGGTACTCCCCAACCCGCATTGTGCCAACGCAGTGTGGTGGACTATGCCTTAAATAAACTTACTTTTTATCCGCTCACGCGATACATGCAGCCGTAGACGCATACCACACCTAGAGGTGCCGGTGATGATTTTATACCGATTTATCGGATATCGAAGTTATAACAGGTAAAATAACTAATACTAATTGCTATTTCGGTAACTACTCTAGCAAACCATAAAGTTTTTAATGCCTAGGTCTGTCATTTAAAAAAAAAAAATAACTTCAAAAATACGTCGCGACAATCGTGTGTTATTGTTTGGGCTGGTGATTTCGGTGTTTATTTATTGAAAACATACCGTAAGTAGCGTTTTTTAAGTTTATCCTGAATATAAATGTTTACAAACTATACTTTAAGGAGTAACTTCATGGTAAACGTTAGAACCACTCAAACGGAATATTATCATATTTACCCAAGTACACCAAAAATTTCATTAGTGCTTTTTAAGTGCAGGATTTGCGGTGTATTACTGCATTTTATTTGAGATGTTTTTGTTGTAGTACGGAGGGTATTTATTTAGCACTGCAGAATAATAATTTTTATTTATAAAAACTTGTATTTAAACTGAATCCTTTTCTAATTTGCGAAACCAAATAGCCGCCATTTTGCGATAGGATGAGCACATCGCGTGAGCGGATATGAACTTACTTTTTAAAGGAGACCCGTGTCCAACAGTAGGACGTATAATAGGTTGATGACGATCTTTTGTTTTGCAGCTTCACTCTTAACTGTGTAGCGTAATGTATGTTTTCTTCTACGTTGTAAGAAATAGTTAATTATTTACAGCTTGCAAAAACAGCAAAAGTAGGTTACAAAGAAAAATGTTCTTTGTTCTCAGCAAAGTTTTCAAACAACACTACGAGTAATAAAGGCAATTTCACCTTATTAGAGGTAACAACTAGGACAAAGCTATTTCCAAATATCGCGCTGAGATTATCTTAAAAGGATAATTGTCATAAAACTATAGTGTTATTTTCGAACAGTTAAAGAAGAACATAGAACATAACTAGTCTCAGGGGCAAACAAGATATAAAATCTGCGAATTGTGTAAGTAATACTAATATATTCTTACGTAAGCTAAAACTTAGCTATCGTAAAGGCATCTTATGCGGGACGATTTGTCTTCGCGATCTATTGTTTCAGACCGATCGAAACGACGACAGACAATCGATCGTCACTATAATCGGATCGATTGTTGCTACTCCCTTGACGTTCAAGTTAATCGTTAACGACAATATAAACAAACAGTATCAATTCGTAGTTTCAGTTAGTCTGAAAATGATGGATCGTGAAGATAAAGAAGAAGATAAAGTACAGATATATAATAATAAGGTAAGCGATAATAGGTAAGTCGAAAGTTAAGGGTACAATAGAAGGAAAAAGAAAGAGAGGAACACTACAGCTATGCGAATATTACAATACTATGCGTACAGTGAACAAATAAAGAAAAACGTCTTCGTGAGCAGCTATAGAAAGGTCAAGTTGCTGGCAATGGACCGTGAGGAGTGGAGGAGGCTACACCGACAGTATTGTTTGTAAAACTTTAAATAAAGAACAAATAAACATGTATATAACTTTCAACTTGATTAGTTCAAAGTAGAAAATTTCAACTTGAATTATCCTGCCCAGAAAATAAATGAATTATTATATATTACAAAGCTAAGATTGCACCGGGTAAGCCTTTTGCGAAAACATCAATCTTAAAAGAGCCATAAATATATTTCTAAATACAAATTGAACCAATATGCTACAAACAAGTAAGCTGCGAAGCGTGGAAACAAGAAATTCACTATTACTGTGGTTACCATGCCGAAAAATGCCCTAGCAACACGATTTCGAACAGGACCGTGACGTACCGTCGACTATATTCAACGCCACCAAGTTTGTGGTTCACACGAATAGGTTCGCCTAGTAAGTTGTACGCGTATTTACAAAGGTCGGCTCCTATTTGAACAGTGAAAACATTAAGTTTGTTTCTCTTTTTTCACCATCTGACCCTTCAAGCTAAAAATAACCGCATTCGATCGCGTTAAACCAATTTGTTAGCGTTAACCACACATGTATACCTTTATGTACCGATATGTAATACGACGACAAAGAAGGTATGGACCCTGTTATCGGAGTATCATTTGTGAATATATCCAAAAACATGATTTATTACGCAAATAAGACAAAGCCATGTTTCTTTGGAGGTTTATTCCTGTATAGAAATCTAAACAGTCAAAAGTGAAATTAAAAAACAATTACTGAAAATAACAATGAAAGTTACGTTACCTGAACTTAGATTAAGATAATTATTATACAACGATCGAACACTTAGAAAAAATTCACTTCGATCTGGTTGGATTCGAACCAACGTCTCTCAGCAAACCGTGGCAGACGTTATGCCAACTGAGCCACGCAATGAACCAACGGACCTCACGAATTTTTCCATGTGTTTGTTGCAAATTTTTGTTTCGGTTTTTAAGAAAAATCTGTGAGAAATCTGGATTAAGAACGAGCCGAAAAACTCTGCATTGATGCTGTGTAATCTGTACACACACAAATACTAGCACACGCATATCGTCTGCTTAAAGGTAAAACCACATAAGTGACATTCCACAAAACCACAAAAAATCTCCAAATTATGTACTTGTAGTTAGAAAATCACCATCTTTCTGCAAATAAAACTACTTATTGAGTTTATAGCATTCTTGTTATTGAGTTTCACCCACAGAATTATAGTGATTTTCATACCATATCTCTATAAAGACTTTTTGTAGAAAATGTCATCAATGTGGTTTTGCCTTTAAACAGACGATATATTCACACGTTTTAATTAAATAAAAATTCAAAAAACACCCGATGCAAAGTAAGTTGAGGCGTTGTATAGTTTGCAGTCTATCCTGGTAGCAACCTCAGATCAAGGCAACTATATTACAAGAGCGTAGTCCCACAAAAATCGGTTCATCAGGAGAAGGTCTATCCAGAACTTTTTATTTTCCCTCCATCTTCGTACGTATAATAACAATACTAAAAGTTGACGATTTTCATGCCAACGGATACGTGTCGGATGCAATGCACAAACGCCTTTATCTTTCTATGCTTTTAATTGCGTACCTCGCAAGCCAGAACAAGGTAAATCTGTTATTAAATAAAGCTGTAGTACCATAGTATAGTAAAAGTAAGTAGGACAACTTTTGCCTGTTTTTGCCGTAAATGTCTCCACTTCAATCGGAGCGCAGATTATTTAATATTTACTACTTAACAGATACATCACTTTCATACAAAATCGAAAATACGTACGCTATATTAGCCTACTAAATCTGACTAATGACACCAGGTGCTCACTACGAGGAAAAAGACACCTAAGCACGCGCTCCGAGAGGTGAAAACAACGTAGCCCGCCGTGTGCAGTCGTGCGGAGACGAATGCTCATAAATGAAAGACTTGCATGAGCGGTTGCGGAACGGTGACCCTATTAAGAGTATCGACAGGTTGTGGATATAATTTCAAAATAATTAAATTAACCTTTATTAAATTCAATATGCACTTACGTATTGATATTGTTACTACCATCGCTGATAGGTATTTTCATTATGGAATATAATTATAGAATAGAAATGAAAAACAATTTTGAATTTGCATCACTCTTGTTCAAACTACCACTAAGACTACAATAAACACATTTACTATTTGATGTGATTTTTTTTAACATCAAATGACCGCTTAAATTTTATAATTAATGGTGTGTGAGACAACCCGCGCTTTGCGACGCGAGTGCACTGCGAGATTATGCGATTGTGTGCGTCCGTAAACGGCGCGCAGCGAGCGTGCATACCTTCATGCTGCGCTTCTATATTTGTATGAAGTTGCTGTACTTGTCTTATTGTACTATGGTAGTACCTACTTGGACTGGTTCCGCAAAGACAAGAACTACCCGCGAACATTTTATTAAGTAGTTTTTTATGCGTGGCTTTCAAAAACATTTCATTAGCAAAATGTTTCAGAGCAGTAGTAAACGAATTCCCTCGACTAAAGTACTCTGTCCAATAAAGTACATTCAGAAGACGGTTGATTAATAACCCAACTTTGTTAACGCTGACAGGGTCGACCCGATATGACAACGTGGCGTAAATTATTTTCGGGGAACATTTTCTTCACAGAAGATAATAAATGAATCAATCAGTTTAAATGTAACGTTCTCGTTGTTTTCAGAGTTTGAGACATAATGCGGAAAATTTTGCGGATAAGTTTCTGCTTTTCGAAATCAAAACCAATTTTACTTCATTTAACGAGGAATACAATAAAGAAAGGAGAATACAGATCGATGTGTCATTTCCTTAGTGTAAAAAGAACGCATCTGCAAAATGAGAATTTTTCAGGACATAGGTTTAAAGTTTAAAATTTTACAAAGGAAATTAGTCCTTAACGTTTTTATACTTAAATAAGGCAGCTAACTTAGAATATTATCGCATAGAATGATAGTTTCATATCAAACGAACTGTCACAAGTGAGGCAAAAATCAAATTCATGTAGGCTAGTTTTAGTAGATGGTTAATTTACGGTTTTAGTGAATATTTATATAAAAAAAAGTTGAAACGCGTTACTTCCTTGTGGAATGTGATGTTAGTATTTATTTTATGTTTGTCTGACGTATTTTTACACTCATTTACCGCACATTTCGTCATTTTTAGCTAAAATTCTTGATCTGTTCGCGGTGCAAGTTGACCTTGAGCACTGACGGCCCGCTCGCTCGTGTAGGCCCTTTGGGCGCGCTTCAATTTGCCTCACTTAGCGTGTGCGGACTAGGTTTCCATGCGTTATTATTCTAAGGCAGCTAACATATTGATTGCATGTTTGTATTTAATGCGTGAAGTCGCAATCAACTTAATGCAGTCGGGACCGCATTAACTGAAAACGTGCAGTCAATCTGTTAGTAGACTAAGAAAGTTATAAAATTTCGTGTAATTCGTATTACTTTTCCGAGTTTCATGCGAAAACACTTTTGACGCATATTAATGTATATAATTACAGTTGATGAAATCACAGGCACGAAGAACTTGTCAACATATGTCTCAGCGTGACGGGCGCAGTGGTAGTGCCCCTCAGATCTTTGAGATCACCAATTACGCGTAAAATCTAGATAGTTAAAAATGGTATCGGCCGGTACCCCAAAAATTAGACGTGACGGGAACAAAAAATATACCGGGTGGAAATTTGTAATGCCACATAGAGGGAAAGTACTCTAAGTACTAACTACTGGAGATAGAAATTTTTACTTAAAGGAAACATTGCTTTATTTAAAAAAATAATAAAAGTGAGCTAGAGTAAAAGTTGAGAGAAAGCAAAGAGTAAAATGTTGAGCATGCAGTTAATTTTCCCACCGTCCCTCCGCATAGAATAAATAACAGAAGTCGAGCGCAACTACAGTCACAAATACCATCACCAAAACTATACCCAACATGTGTTTGGCCTCTCTACGAGGTATCCCCAGATCGAAGAACGAGCTCGCTCCGGTTGGTTATATTTATATACCTTACAAAATACCTTATAAAATTAACATACATACACACCTGAAGAAAAACATTAATTAAAATTTTAAACTATTAAAACAGAGAACAAATAGGCACAAATGTTTACAAGCAGCTCTGTTATCTAGTAGCATTAGAGCTTATGTTTAAGACGAATGAGTTCGTTGAAGGAACCATACTACATATTTCTGCCGCCAAGCAGTAAGAGCAATGCCACATGATGCGTTCAGCGGTGACATTACGTATAAATTAGAACTACATGCCACATGGTGCGTTAAAATGGCGCGCGCCGATGGGACGCGTGCGCATCGAACAAGAGGCCAGGAGACGAAGCGGGAAGGGATACTGCGGTGCGTTTCTAAGCCGCGTGTGGCGTTTGATGCGTTGAAATCTCACTCACAATTCACTCTAATGGGACTTGACAACTTATGTCTCAGGGTAACGGGTGATGTAGCAGCGCCTTTCAGATCTTTGCGATATAAAGCTAAGAAAGATATGTTTCTCACTTGATACCATAAAACGCATATTTTGAGCAACGTGAATTTTCATTTTCATTATCGCACCTTGCACTAGCAGGTTTTGTTTCCCTGTAATACATTAGGTAAATAATGCAAGGCATAATTTTACCATAAAACGTAAATATGGCAACCAAAAAATAATTTAAACAAACTTACTGAGCATAATGGAGGCGGCATCTATTTAGCAGATTCGAATGAATTTACATTTGTTAACTTTCGTGCCGCTTGCGGTAGAAATCTTGAGTTTCAAACTCCTCAAAACTGGAGTTTTAGAGTTAGCGAGGACGGTAAGAAGCTTTCAGTTCGTCTTGTTGAAGTCTTCAGTGGTTACAAAGCTGGCCGCTTTCGTCAAAAAATAGAAAGTCACTACACCATTTGCTCAGAAGAAGCGTACAAAGGTTTAGTTGCAACAGAGCTCTTTATGAAATTTTTATAGCTTTGACCACTCAATATGGTCCATAACAGTTGCAGTGCCACCACTACAACTGTTATGGACCTGTTCGTCCCAGCACTTGGCATTATATGAAAGAAGAAAGAAGAAACTCACAACGCGGTTTGATTTTGAATTTCCGATCTCTAACGTTCTCGGTCGACAACGCCCGAATGACTGCCGAACAACACCGAAGGTGCGAAGTCACGTTTCATATAATGTACTCGATCCGGGATGACCGATGTCGGAACGGCGGCGTTTTGATGCGAGAACATGATCACATGAAGCTGATTTCCCACAGACAAGTAATCTTCTTTCCAACATTTTCCTTTATTTACGAGTAATGTTCGTGTATACATTTGTCATTATACTATTCTAGTTAATAAATTGGGAATAATTCCCGACATCCTGATGCTCAACGAGGTAAAGAAGAAGAAGATATACTTTTAACTATTTTAAGAACAAAACGAAACAAAGGAAGTTGCAAATGCGAATATAAAATTAAAACTATACTCAAAACTCATTTACTTTATTACTTCTTTCCTCCTACTATAATTATGATTTTTAATTAACACTTCCACCTAACATTTTGTTGCATTTTTTTAAAATAATTTAAATATTTCATTTGGTTATTTATTACATTCGTAGCATTTGTTTCATCTGCAGGTATAAATTACACACAGCAAAAGAGGGATCAAGTCACGTCTTAACTAATTATTAAAAATCATGTTCTTTTTAATGAATTTTTTAACACCAAAGGATTTTTTGTCAATTTCATTTTCAAATTTAAATTATAAAATTGACCAAAAAAAGTCTATCCTTGTCATTGACTTACAAATAAATGGACGACGGGTCTAATACAAAAACCACGAAAAAAATGTCCCAAATCAACCTATTTAAACGTAGTGACATGTAAAGGAATATGAAAAAGCTAAAACGTTGAATTTAAATTGTAATGACATCACAGTACTGTCTAATTTTGCTTGCTTCGCTGTCAGTCGAACAAACGAAGACTAAAGCGTGAATGACGCTCTGTATACGATTTTAACTCCCTATAAGTTCGGACACTTTTTAGCGCAGACCCCACGTCCATATAATTATAAGTCAATGATCCTTCTTATAAAAAAAATACATAAAAAAAACCTTATTTTCAGTAATAGGTAAGAAACGTGCTTGATCCCTTAACACTTTTGATGTGTGTATTTTTAAATCCAATTTATGCTGTAGCCCGGAAGTAGCCTGGAAGAGATCACTTTCCACCAATAAGGCCTGTTGTACTCCGCCTTTTGTTATTTTTTTACTTCGTTTTTGTGTGTAGCGAGGAGAAAAATATAGTACTCAAATGTTCTTTATATTAAACATTTGTAGTGCCCGGAGAAGTTTAAGTTAATGAAAGTAGTAATATTTTGAATGTTCCTTTTAGAGTTAAGTAAAGTGGACGTCAGACTTAAAAACTCAGTTATTGAAGTTCAGTTTTACATGGACAAAAAGTGTTCTTTTTTCAAGCTTCAAGAACCTTCCGTATATTGTGCTTGATTTTTTCAATGATTTTATTTTCCCGTTATAAAAAAATATATATTTGAATGATTTTTCATCTCATGGACATTATTTTTCGAATTCTTAGGTTTACTATACACATTGTACATGAAACTTATTTTATGGATCTAAAATAGCGTATGTTTTTGTTTTTTACACAAATCAAAGTTCCGAACTCTTTACAGCTCCCGTGGTTACGACTAATTTTTGTTTGAAGTTTCTTTTCTGACTTTTGCTTCAAGAAAGTTGTTTTTAA
>NW_020654062.1:0-12674 GCF_003589595.1 Hyposmocoma kahamanoa | reverse complement strand
TTCCGGTTTTTATTCTCACTCCTTCACTGTTCATGCGGTCAGACTTTGGAACGCACTTCCTATTTCTGTTCACGAAAGTACATCATTAGCTTCTTTTAAATTGTGAGTTAAGGAGCGTTATTTATCTGCTGTCCCACCCGTAAGCTTGTTAATATAGTTATTCTGTCCTATATTTAGGTCTGCAGGAAGAAATTTCTTATAGAAATAAGCAGTACCTATTGTTTGTGTTTTCTTTTTATTAAATGTATTCTAAGCTTTTTCCTGTGCAATGAATAATAATAATAGTTTCTAAACTGTCCATTCAATATTTTTATTAAAAAAGACCGACCTCAAAAACGCATGAAATTACATCTGTTTGCCAAGTTTTATTGAAATTGGTTACCGGAAAGTGCGCGAAACCAGATTCATCCCCCAGTTTGCTAGGGGTGGAATATTTTTTCAAATTTGAATGGCACCAGTACTGAGGTACCCTCTTTCCAATAAATGCCGCCTGAGTTATTACGTAACATCATACATATAAAAAAAAAACGGTGGAATTGGGAACCGTCTCCTTTTTTTGAAGTCTGTTCAAAAGATCTGGTGGTGCGAAAAGAAGATGTATAATACCGATAAGTAGTGGACTGTATTTTTTGCGATTTTTAATTACATTAAAAGGTACTTGTACTACAAGTAACTGCAATTGCAAGTAGCTTCCTATAAGGACTGGAACAAGTATATAGTAGTAGGTAGAGGAACAGGGAAAATGATGGGAACATGCACACTCGCCTTATCTTTCGCTGCCCTGGCAGCAATTCCATCTGGATACGGCCGCCACAGGTGGAAAAATCCTCAGGTTCACTACTGAGTACAGTACAGTGTATTGCGAACAAAATAAACTATTAAAAAACACAATCGCGCTAATAAGCCATTTTTTGATGCACACAGTTCAGTGTCGTAGGTTAGACTATCGTCTTTTTTTGTTGCCAACTCATTGGCCAGTGAGAGAGACGACAGCAGCAAAGTGCGCATGTTGGAGGAGGATGGAGGATACAAAGGAAGGAAGTCCTCCCAAGTGCTAAGATCTACCCTATACTATTCATGATAAATGTCCAATACAAAAAAAAAATGAAATCCAACAATATCTATCACCGCAATTAAAGTGTTCGATTAAAAAATTTGTACATAGATCTTTACGCGATTCTGTACTTTATTCAGGTATTCAAAAGTCACACATCGCTATATCTACACAAGCAGGTGGTACACAAGAAGGACAATGCTCAACATCTCTGCGACCACTGTGGGAAACCATTTCCTGTAAGTTTTCGTAATATTCTTATGATATTTAATCACCTTTTATCATCGAGTATGTAACCAGATATAAGAGACGAAATGTCATTTAATTTGTTTGAAAACTATTCTGCCAAATCATTACGGTGACAACTGCGCTCCGTTTGGCCAGCCCGAATTCGAAACAAATGACGGTTTGACAGACGTCAATTATTTCACTTCAATTCGACCAATTTAACTTGAGCTTTGCTATAATGGACGATAATTTGAAAAAGCCCCTCATTGTTAGAGATATTATTATTATCTTTATTACAATAAATACAGAATATTTTTCGAACAGGTTAGTTGTTGGCGCTGTACTATTTCTGCTTACTAACTTACGATTTCAGCGCAAACGAGAGTTGATATTTAAAAGTGATATATACATATATAGATTTACTTCATGAGTTGCCAGGCATGGATGGCCCTTATTTCGTCTCTATTTCTGGTTACATACTTGATGATTTCCGAGTTTAGAATTCGCTACTTGTGCCTTTCTTCCGAAGGCAGTACAGCCCGAGCCCTCCCGTTGTGAGAGAAGACATGTGCTCAGCAGTGGGACTATAGACGCTATTTCTTTTTTCACAGAACCGCGCGAAACTTCGAAGCCACATTATAGCCATGCACACAGCCGAATCGCCCTACAAATGCCCAATATGCTCAGCTAGATTTAGCTGGCATTCATGTCTATCTAGACATGTTAGAAGGGTTCATAGACATCATAAACCTATAGACGTTAATAAATAAATACATTTATCGAGTTGGTCTCCCAGTGAAGAGGCTGAGAAAGTATTTAGAAATTATCAAAAACATAAGCAAAAACTCTAACAAAACCCACCTCCCCCAAAGATCGCCACAATTCCCACATACCATATGTGAGTTACTCATTTCAGATTCGATTTCACAGTAAAACTCCGAGTATAGCTCGTTCCATTGCCTTTAAGGTAACTTTCAGATTGAAATAATTAATAATTAGTGTGGTTAAAGTAGAGCACAAAAGCCCAAAAGTTAGACAGATAATTGGTAGAAAAAAAAAACTGGTTTAAACTGGCAACACTGATGGAACCAGGGCGTCTCACGGACTTGTATATTAAACTGGACCTAAGTTAATAAAACGAGCCGAGTGAGAGGCTTCAAAGTAGTAATGCGTCTCTTTCCAATAGGGTGTTCTTCGTGCTTCAGCCAGCCATATTGTTTTCAACTTATTAATTTTTGCAGAAATTAATGTGGCCGCTTATGGATGACCAAAACTACTAATATTATTTCATAATACAAATTAGTATACTTACTTCATATGCTACTTCATAATAGAAGGTTTCATTGTTGATATGTTTTTTTTTGTATTATTACAGTAAAAGCATATTACCTTTAAGCAAAATTTGAAAAAGTTATAGATTAAACAATACCCAAGAAGAATTTATTTAGCGTTGTTAACTGGTTATACAAGGACAGACCACTACTTCGAGCTATCTCACGTGACTCGGTTTTTTACTTTTACTTAAAATAAAACTTAACATAAACAAATAAGATGTGTAGTAGAGGTTCTAATTGGGGTGGCAGAGGGAAACCAGGTTTTCTCCAATATGGTGGTTTTATTATACAACATATACAAGTACATACAATTCAGGAGGTACAGTGGGAAAGGACTCCCCCTAATCGGCACGTAGTCGAGGACCCGTACACACGTTCCAATTAGGAAGCGGCTCAGGGTGCAACAACTAGTGTTACGTTCTAAAGCGCAGTTCCAATTAGGAAGCAGCGCTAGATGCGTAAGTTGGATTAATTAATCGCATCGCCGCCAGTTGTCGTTCGGCGAGGGAAAATCTTGACACCGCGATGCAGAATTTGCTATTACGACGCCAAAGCCATCTAGCGGTGCGTGACGGAACTAATATGAGTTGTTGCCTGTTATGTGATTTGGTTACAGGTGTAAATTTGTAATATTGGTATATCGACGTGAGTTATCCAGTTTATGAAGTATATAAATCCGTGGTGTACTGTCATCCTCCGTCCGTAACAATTACTGTCAAATTAGTATTAATACTCGATAAAATTTAAAAGACGCATATGCGAATGAAGCTTCGTACTTGAGATTGTTTCGGACGGATAACGCTAGAGAAGGAGAGCACACGGGCCAGAATGTCATCTCCAACAAGCAGTTCACCGTTTGCAATGTGTTTTAAGTTCGTGATTTAGGTTCGTATTCCAGAACTGTACTCAATGCTCAAGTCAGGATTTGAGCAGACTTGAGTATAATTTCAAGCACTGGAAATACGACCCTAATGGCAAGGACTTGAGTATGATTTCTAGTGCTTTGAATCATACTCAAATCCTGACTTGAGCATTGAGCACAGTTCTGGAATACGACCCTAAGACGTTTAATTTAAGCAGTCTTTTAACTTTATTTCTCGAATCAAAAGGAATAATGGACTTGATCTCAATTAAAAATTTAACAATTTAATATAAATCTTAACGTAAATATATTAATATTTTTGTATACAATAAATGTAAGTGATTTTATCGTGAAGTTTTTTTAATTACCTAAACAAAACTAAGTTTCAACTTTTAGAGACGAAATGTCATTTAATTTGTTTGAAAACTATTCTGCCATATCATTACGGTGACAACTGCGCTCCGATTGGCCAGCCCGAGTTCGAAACAATTGACGGTTGTCGACAATTGTTTCACTTCAAAACGACCAGTTTAACTTGAGCTTTGCTATAATGAACGAAAATTGCAAAATTACATGTTTAATTACCGATGAAATGTGATTCCGTTTGTTTTGTAATGAAATGTTTGCTGTTTTTCCCACACCACCGAGTGGGACAGCCCCTCATTGTTAGAGATATTATCTTTATTAGAATATATACAGAATATTTTTGGAATATATATAGAGACGTAGACACTGGTCAGTTGTAGGCGCTGTGCTATTTCAGTTTTTTAATTTGCGATTTCAACGCCGAGCAGAGAGTTGATATTTAAAAGTGATATAAGTTTTTTTTGCCTGATGAGTTGCCAGGGATGGATGGCCGTTATTTCGTCTCTATTTCGGGTTATATACTAGACGTATGGCAAACACTATAATACTTGCCATTGTGTTGAAATTATTTGCCAATCGACGTAACTTACTCGCCAATTTTGTGTGCGCCAGACGTACGTCGTGCGGAGTCTCCTTTCGTGAACCTCAATAATTACATTACAAATACAAGTTTTTGTATAGAGATACAACAAGTCGTCCAAAACGTTAAAGAAACTTATCAGGTAGATAGGTATTCCCCGGCCCGCCATATTACGCGCATCGTATAGAACCCGGGTTTTTAAACACCTAACGACCATTCATTATGGAATAGTTTCCATTAATTTATACGTTACATAATTAATATAATAGGTAATATGTACGTTACATAATTGAAATAAAGTTTACTATAATATGTCATCGAGTATATAACCAGAAATAGAGACGAAATAAGGGCCATCCATCCCTGGCAACTCATCAGGCAAATGGGTCTTATATCACTTTTAAATATCAACTTTCGTTTGCGTTGAAATCACAAATTAGAAAGCGGTAATAGTACAGCGCTAACAACTGACCTGTGTATACGTCTCTATATATATTCCAAAAATTTCTGTATATATTGTAATAAAGATAATATCTCTAACAATGGGAGGCTGTTCCATTCGGTGGTGTGGGAAAAACAGCAAAACATCTAATTATAAAACAAACGGAATCACATTTCATCGGTAAGTAAATATTAAATTACGTAATTTTTCAATTTTCGTCCGTAATAATAATAATAAGGCACACACTCAACATAGCCCCGCACTAGGGAAAACCTGTATCGCGGGTGCCATGGACACACACATAGACAACCACAAATTACACTCAAACTCACGACATAAATAAATGTAGGCTATACAAATACTTCTCCCGGCCCGGGAATCGAACCTGGGACCTCTGCGTGGCAGTCCGGCAAGGTAACCGTTCGGCCATGAAGGCAGTTTATAGCAAATTTTTTATAGCAAAGCTCAAGTTAAACTGGTTGATTTGAGAGAAACAATTGACGGCCCTCGTCAATTGTTTCAAATTCGGGATGGCCAATCGGAGCGCAGTTGTCACCGTAATGATTTGACAGAATAGTTTTTAAACAAATTAAATTACATTTCGTCTCTATTTCTGGTTATATACTCGATGATGCCATCGTATAGTATCGATGGCATCATTTTCATTCAGAAGAACGTAGCGTTGCGCGACTTTAAAATTGAATGAAAATAATGCTAATCATTCGAATGGCCAAATCATTCACCTGAGCCCAATCCAAGCATAGTCATACGACTCGAGTCGAATTTTATTTTTATTTATTGTATACCATATACCAAGTGACGGGACGATCAAGTCGTGGGCCTGGTAGTAAGTGAGACGCCTGCTCATAACAGTTGCAATGCCACTCAGAGCCTTAAATCGCGAAGATCGGTGGGGCACTGCCACTGCCCCTGCGCCCGTCACCCTGATACATAATTTGACAAGTCACATTTTACCAACATTCATATATTCTTTTTGCACCAAATAAATAAATAAATAAATAAATAACGCACACACTCAACATAGCCCCGCACTAGGGAAACCCTGTGTCGCGGATGCCATGGACACACATATAGACAACCACAAATTACACCCAAACTCACGAGAGAAATAAATGTAGGCCATACAAACATTTCTCCCGGCCCGGGAATCGAACCTGGGACCTCTGCGTGGCAGTCCGGCATGGTAACCGTTCGGCCACGGAGGCAGTTAAAATAAGATAAGATAAATACAACAGTTTTGCTCAACTTCTGTTATATTAATATTTAGTTTAACAGAATGTGAGCAAAAGTGAGCTTATCTCTAAAAGAGATCTCTTCCAGCCAAACAACGGCAGTGAGAACTAATGTTATAAGCGGGCAACAGCGTGCAAGAGAGACAAAGAATAAAAAAATACCGTTATAATTATAATAAAATAGTATCTTCATCATACATGGTAGTAGCAGCAGAGCTCCTTGTGGGATAGTTCGTCCAGGGAAGTACTGCCACCTTACCTATTTCTGCCGCCAAGCAGTATTGGCAGCATTACTGTGTTCCGGTTTTGAAGAGTAAATAAAGGTGCTGGTGAAATTACAGGCACATGGGACTTGTCAACTTATGTCTCAGGGTGACGGGCGCAGTGGCAGTGCCCCTTAGATCTTTGCGACTTATTGGCACTGCAACTGTTATGGACAGGCGTGTAGCTTACCATCAGACGTAAGACTTGTTCATCCCGTCACTTGATGTTATAAAAAAAAATGGTTGCCGATAAGGAATGTCCCTGCCATTCAGTCGGGAGCACGAGTCGAATGATTATTATGTCGGCACCCCACCAAATCATTCACCATGTTCATATCAAAATATCCCTACCCTCTCACATTTACGGTATTTACCATATGTCAGAGAGAGCTAGATAATCACGAGTATCTTTGAGGTCTATGGAATCTATGGCTTAGTAATCAATTATCAATCATTCGAATAGGAAAATTAGTACGTTACTAATTTGTCATTCGAATGACAGGATTAGTCATTAGTAACGAGTCGAATATAGAAATCATTCACAATCACGCACCGATATGGTTTTTTTCTGCGAAGGCGGCAGTCGAATGCGGTGCGATGCGGTGCGGAACGGTATAAAAAGTTAGTTGACTGCGCCTTGTTTGGTAAGGCACAGTAGTAGCCGAAAGCGGCAGCCAACCTTGTGTAAACACGCCAAAGATTGAATTCATACCAGAGTTGAAACGGATAGTGATTTGTCCAGATACGCGGGCATCTAGGCCGGATAGCTGGATATCCGGCCGCCGGATATCTGACCCGTTGACGTAAACATGTCGCGACCGGTTTACAGCGCGCATCGTAAATAATTGCACTTTGACATTGACGATTTTATTTGTAGTGGTTGGTCACTTTGTTTTTATAAAAACGATTAATTTATTCGATAGCACACAACAAATACATAACAAAAAATGTTAACAGTAAAAAAATCGCAAAGTTGGATCTAGTTATGAAAATAAATATCACCAAGTTTTACCACTTAATGCAGAAAAACTGGTCTTCATCCATCATTGTTTGCCTTTATGAAATTTGAGTATACTAAATTTACAGATATTATCTCTAACTTCGTAGTTCCTTCAGTTACAAGTAATAAACAGATTGTCAACGATCATTTAGTTGCTGTATATTCTATTACTATCATCTTTAATCAATAAATCAACTTATTTGGCGTACTGATTATGAATTTTTCTCAGTTTGAGATAACCGGTATCCGGTCGGATATTGTTCTACTATCCGGTATCCGGCCTTACCCGCCTATTAAGGCCGGATACCGGATAGTTACCGGATATCCGTTTCATCTCTAATTCATACAAATCAAGGGCATTTTAAACTGGAAAATTGAAGAAACGCCTCAAGCCATCTTCATAAAATTTCTATACAACGGAGACAACCGTCCCGAATGGTGAGGTCCTTCTAGTGCCATACCATCATGTCCCATAACATTCGGTCCTGAGGCATCCTGACTCATGAAGGAATCCTCCTCTGATTCTAATACTTTCTTATCAAACATATGACCTTTGTCGTCGTAATGTAGATTATAATAATCGTCTTTATCTCTATTCGGTATACTGTATCTTCTTTCCTTTGAAACTTCACTGGAACCAGTAAACTCGTGATCCGCTGTTTTAGTTTTAGTATTGTCTTCAATGGGTTGTAAAAATTCGTCATCAAAATCACCGTGTACAAAATTTCTTCTAAAATGTCGTTTATTCACGACGTTACCTAAATATCTCCGCCTTGTATTGCGTTGTACAGGTAATGTCGTGTAATCTCTACGTATATTACCATAATAATCTATGGTCGTAGTAGTATTTGTTGTAGTTGCGTTATTTTTATTAAAATTGTTCACTTTGATATTGATGTTTTGGTCAAATTGTATAACACCGTTAACGGGTTTACTCTCAGGTTCTTTTTTAACTGGTGCTTCAATACTGCTATCTTTTAGAACTTTTTCTAGACTATTCCTTCCTGCTAACGGTAAGGTTGGTGCGATGGTTCCTGATCTTGAATGTAATTCGTCGGAATTTATAATTGTGTCATTAAGTTCTGTTCTTGGACTTACAGTTGCGCTTTCGAAGATAGTTTTTGAATGATAAAAGGTAGATAAGTAATCGGCTAAGTACGTTATAGCAGAAGACAAAACGGTCTTGTCCAAGAAATTTAAACGTTTGTACTTGTGTGTTAAGAAAAACTTCAAACTGTCCGAAATCATTTCAGTGTACAACACATCCTTTTTCGTATTAACCTCTGTACCTTTGTAATATTTTTTCAAAATTCCTTTCAACTTCGTACCATCTTTTTTGTGAAATATAAAGTTTATCGTTTCGGCGAATTTTCCAAACGCAGTTTTAGTGTTGTTCTTCATAATTTTTTTTAAATCTTTTTGTAAAAGCTCAGGATTTCTGTGCTTCCATTCTTTTAGAGTGTTCATAATGTAAGCTTCCAGTCTGGGATCGAACACTATTTTGTGGAATATTATAGCTGCAACAACAGTAACAAGTCTAAAAATTATTTAAAAAACAACTGTCGCAACTGGCACTGTCGGTGAGGGCGAACATGCTGGCTCGAAATTCACTATTTTTAGAGCCTATTACACACCCCTGAACGCGAGTGCCCTATGGGCCAGCTATACCCAAAGCTCAGAGCCCCAATATAATAACGCCGTTAGGACGCTGCTGCGGCTGCCACGGTTCTGTAGTGCATTTGCCACGTTTGCTTGCGTCGACAGCTTCATGGCACTCTTACGGAAGAAGTCGGCGTCTTTATTACACAGAATACGTGGCAGCAGCAACGGCCTATTGAAGATTATCGCGGATAGGAGTGAGTGCCCCGTGATGCGGCCCTTAATAACAACCACAAAATCCGTGGTAGAATTTAAGTATTAACCTAATTATAAGCTATTTTTGTTACTAACACGTCAAGGATCCCTGTTGTCCGGAATAAAGATTTATTATTATTATAATCAAATTATATTAAAACTAGTAGGGCTAGCACGACAGCGCACGAATAACGCGAGAGCCACATAAAGCGCGAGGTACTACTATTCTTGCATAGAAATCCGGCGCTTTATGTCGCACTCGCGCAAGTCGTGCTAGCCCTACAGGTAATGTACAGTGTTGGGCGTTAATAAATTAAATTTCAATCAGAAATTCAATCAGATTAAAAAATCAATTCAATTGAAATCAAATGCAATTAATTTTTTTAGTTGTTCTAAGAAACAATTGAAACTAACAGTTAAAACCGAAACTCCCGAATAAGTGTCATTACGAATTTGGGTTAGGTTAGGTTAGAGGGTGTGTTAGGGGGTCGGTTAGGGGGTCGGTTAGAGGGTCGGTTAGGGGGTCGGTCCTAACTAACCTAGGGCCGGTTAGGGGTTGGGTTACGGGGTAGGTCGGTCACCCGCTCACCCTCGACTTAAGTATCGGTGGATACTTAAGTTGAGGGTAATGGGTTTTATGTTTATTTTGCCGCTTACGTTAAGAACGGTTTAAAGTGCAAAGTGTCAAACTTGATGTGCTCTTGACTGTACCTACACAAAGGTCAGTTGTTGGCGCTGTAGTACCATTTCAGTTTTTTAATTTGTGATCTCAGCGCAAACGAGAGTTGATATTTAATGTGATATAAGGCCCATTTGCCTGATGAGTTGCTAGGGATGGAAGGCCCTTATTTCGTCTCTATTTCTGGTTTTATACTTGATAAGACGCAAAGACCCATCTCCAATATTTAAACATGGTTTTAAAAACTTACCGTTAGGTGAAAAATATGTTTCCATTTCATTATTCAGTATCTCAACAAACTTATGCAAGTCATCCGTATTAAACTCCAACAAAATTAAAATTAATTCGTTTACAAAAGATGTAAAGATTCCACGACTTTTTTTCGACTCTGCCCTTACTAGCGGTTCTTCAATTTTACTTGCTGGTGGCTCAATAACTATTTGTTTACTTCGCATCTCTGGAGAGGGCCGTATGACATTTTCTAAGTCATCTAGAAATTTTCGCATTCTAGAAATGAGAGCTACGTCGAAATCTACGTCTTGTATGTCAAAGAATTTGCCCGATTTGGTAGTGGGGTATTCGAAGTATCTTAATGCTTTGGACGGTGCTGAGGAGAACAAGCAAGAATAATAAAGCATTCATAAACAAAAACCTCCTTGAGTGATGAAAAACTTTCAGATTTCTCACAAATGGCACAACGACAAGTGTTTTTTTTTCGACGATTAAGGTGCTATGTCCCGTCACTAAAATGGTCCATATACAAACGCACTAATGATTAGGGCATTGGCCATACAGAGGCGGCCGCGGAAGCGTTCCGAGCGCGAGCATATAGTGGATTCACAAAGTTGTCGTCGCAACTCCTGATTGGTCAACTCAAGTTCACAT
The DNA here is from genome assembly GCF_003589595.1 of Hyposmocoma kahamanoa. NCBI lineage: Eukaryota > Metazoa > Arthropoda > Insecta > Lepidoptera > Cosmopterigidae > Hyposmocoma > Hyposmocoma kahamanoa. Next base: position 1,874 of record NW_020654062.1, on the reverse strand, counting down.
CGCGCAATGTGCATCAAGCTTTACGCGGGAACGCAATATGACGCCACAGTCGATGCCATAGTTTCCTAAAGTGGTCCCTGCTGTCCCCCAGTGGGCGCTGAAGAGTTCGAGGGCCTCAGAAACAATTCGAGGGCGCTGGTCCTATCGAGGGGGTTCTACCAGGTTTTGTGTTCAGAGTGAATCTCAAAAAATATCGGGTAAATAAATTACAAAACAGTTAAATTGACAGTAGTTCCCTGTGAATGGATATTCCATCTTATTTTTTTTGGTTTTTGGGGACATTTTTTACAATGTTTAAAGGCACAAGACGGCATTTTGATGTGCAAAAACAAGGGGAATTGTGTCCCCTGGATTATGGATAATACTAAATCTTAAAGTCATGTCCTTAATGAATATTATTCAACAGAAATTTCAAATGCCCTAAAATGACTTACAAACGACCAGGAATTCATTATTTGTAAAACTGTGTCATCCCTAGTGAATTTTTAATTTGAAGGGAGATTGCAAACATTCGAGCTGATGGTAATTCAAGTTCAGAATCGGAAATAGATACTGGATGATATAATGTGGTATATTAATATCAAATAAAATCTTATAATTTTGTTTCTTTTCATCTACCATTACCTACCATCTAGCAGTAAATATTAATTAAGGATTCTTTTAAAAAACTTGTTTTTATTCCTAAGTTATACGTATCAATAGGTATTTTGTAAACTTTATAATAATTGGCTAGGTTAACTAACTATATAATATAATAACTTCTACATAACCCAATTACCTACTTATCTATTTAAGTTCCAATTAAGCATGCCGTGGGCAGAACAAGCCTTAATAATGAGCATTGAAAAAAAATGTTCTTTTCCTATGCCATCATTGGTTGCCTAGCGACGACGTTTTGTTATTAAACATTCTACACCGAATTTGGCTAGTCAACTTACCTATGAATAAAATAATAAGGAGAAATTTCATATTTCACAGAAATAAAAACACAATCACACATTCACATATTTATTTCTTACGATAATACAAAAAAATGTGCCAGTGTTATGTAATAAATATTTTATACTTCATTTTTACTACAGGATAACGCAAATAATAAAAATTGTTATATAAAAACTTAAAAAGGTTGTAATACGTAAATTTTCAAACCACATAAATAACAGTTTTATTCGCTGTAATAACAAAAATTGACTAACTAGATTTTCGTAATTCTAATGCACATTTTTTTCTGACCAAGCCAAATAAAATATGTCGGTTATTGATATTCAATGATTTTTTTGTATTACATTGGTGAGTACAGCTTCACAAATCGTTGGCCTGGTGGTAAGCGACACGTCCGTCCATGACAGTTGCAGACCATGAGACATACGTTAACAAGTCCCATGTGCTTGTAATTTTACTAACATTTACACATTCACCATTTCTTGTTGTTATCCAGTGCAAGGGAGAGTCCACAAGATTGCGAGGTGGACATTGTGTGGTTGCTTCTTTTTCAACAAGATTTTTGCATAAAAACAAATAACAGTAGAGGTCCTTGTGAACAAGTTCGTCCAGGGAAGTACTGTCACCTTACCTATTTGCTAAGCAGTAGTAAATAAAAGTACTGGTGAAATTACAGGCACATGGGACTTGTCAACTTATGTCTCAGGGCAGAGGCGGCTCGTCCTAAGGAGCGCTGGTGCAGTGAACTCCCACTCCTATCCAACCCACTAAAATAAATTTATTAATTATGCTTTCATATTATAAGCCGCAGTATTCTTTTTTAAATTAATGAACGACAAACATACAATTAGATTTTTATCTTTCTCTTCAATATAGTATAGCATACCGACCCTTGAGTGGAGTGCTTCGCGATGTGCTCCTATGAACCGAAA
>NW_020654061.1:0-13069 GCF_003589595.1 Hyposmocoma kahamanoa | reverse complement strand
GCACCCAAACTCATGAGATAAATAAATGTAGGCCATACAAATTTTCATATTTCTCCCGACCCGGGAATCGAACCTGGGATCTCTGCGTGGCAGTCCGGCATGGCAACCATTCGGCCACTGAGGCAGTAAATATTGAGATTGCCACGTCCCCTTCCAATATTCCTGACTAGATTCTTGCAAAAATATAAGTGATTAAATAAAAAACAAAACTGCTTCGGTAATAATCTATGCATAAAATAGGTTTATTTATGTATTTGTTAAATAAAGTTACGTAAAGCACACTTCATAATTGTTATTTATTTATTATATTATTTATATAATATATTATATATATTTATTTATATTTAAACAGCATTTTTATTATTCGCTTGCTTGCGTTGGCTGGGTACACGGCGTAGAAATTTGGCATTCGGTGAAACTTGCGCACATGTATGGCGCCTTGTCTTTGTTTGGGTTGTTAACATTTTCGAACCGGCTTCTGCTTTGTAATTGGCCAGTGGTGCTGTCCTCCGCAAAGGTTCCTTGTTGCTTGCGTGGAAATATCAAGCTTGCTAGATATCAAACTCAAACAAACGCAAAGAAATCCAAAGCAAAGCAAGCGAGTGATTCGTGAACAGTCCAACATGCGCGCACACGACAGATCTTTGGATATGCGCGAAGCGAGTCACGCAAGCAAGCGAAAAACCCGGACTCGTGAACCCGGCATTAGCAAAATTGTATATTTTAAACTACGCATAGTTGACTACACGCTGGACAAAAATCTTGAGCAAATAAATGTTTAGAAAGAACTATGTAATTGGTGTTAGTAAACACTGTACTTTAGTACTTGACAATTATCATTTTTTGCCTGTTGAACACTTGTAATCACTATTTAGTGCAGAAATAAGATTTCAACCATAATCGGACCGCTCTAGAACAATTACATGCGCTGTATTGGGCCCTTGGAGTCTTTAATGGAAGGCATATAACGACCTCACCAAATGGCGTTACTTTGCACGAAGTAGCAAGATGTTCGATCACTTGTTCCTTGTTTGTGTGACGTTTGTATTGTATAGTAAACGCCTATAAGTAGACTATAGCCTAGAATATAGACTTGTGCCTGATCGGCCCTTAGCGGGAGCGATCCTAGTTAGTTCAATAGGTCAACTGAACTAGGTCGGTCTTCTAGCTCATTTAGTTACTTAGCTAGTTAGTTCGTCTTGTCCTTGCTCGGACATTGAACGAACGCTCCAAACTGGTGATTTTATTCACATGAACTACTACGGACTTCTAGTATTATGAGGTCAATACTACATTGTACTAAATATTTAAAAATACAATTTGTATGTAATCGGTACTATTTGATTTTCCTTCATATTTTATAGGTTTAAAGACTGTCATTCTAACTAAATATCCTTTCTTTTTACAAAATAAGAATTTTAGTTAGAATGGTGTGTTTAAAAATCAATATTTAGGTACAACTATTTCATATACTCGTACACGTAGGTTGATACTATACATGCAAATACCTACCAAAAAATTTACTTTTTTGCAATGCATAATGTAGATACGTATTAGAGACTTAGAACGAGCTGGAACGTTCAATCGTGCATCCCACTCGAACTTGTACGTGGGGCGCACTATAAGTTTCCGGAATGAATAAGAAAAAAAACTATAAATGGTCAGAAATGAATTTATTGTTTCTCAAAATATTCTCCGTTAGCGTTAATGCACTTTTTCATACGAATGAACCAGTTTTGAAAACATTTGTGCCACTCCTCCGTGACAATCTCTGAAACATATTTTTCATACTCTTCGACAGCCTCTTCAGGTGATGGAAATCGTTGACTGCGTAACTGGTTCTTAATTTTTGGAAACAAATAAAAGTCACAAGGTGCCAGGTCGGGATTGTACGCGGGATGGCTCATAAGGTCAACGTTGTTCACCTTCAAAAAATTAATTTGTCTGTCTGGCCGTGTGAGAACTGGAATTATCGTGGTGCAAGATGATACGGCGTTTACGGTTATTTTTACAGAGTTTGTCAGTAATTTCCGGCAAACAAATGGTCGTGTACCAATCACTATTGACGGTATAACGATTCTACAAAACAACAGTAGCCACAGTTGTCCAGTTTTGTTTTTTTACCCAAAGATTTGCGAATATGTTTCGAGAATTCCCCGACATAAATTGCGATAGGCTGTAGTGTTGCCATTATGGTGAACGTTATTTTTCCCTATTAAAATTATATTTTGTCAAAATTATTGTTAAATGTGTAGTAGATAACATGTTTATCATTGAATATTTAACATTGTGATAATGATCGATCTGTTATGATCGTGGTGTCACACATGTATCTATTATTATAACGTACAAAATACACGGCTAAGTGAATTTCAGGAATATTTACCTCACAAAATTGTACTAATTTTGTGATCGGGCACACTAGTTACATACATACATAAAACTAGCGTCTCAACATTAAAATCTTAGTTGACGTTGCTCTGTCAGTGCGTGCTCAAGTAACTATTCTCCTGTAACATTCGTGTCTTTTAATAAATTTATTTGCTATTAAGCACGTGTATCGAGTGTGTATTTTTACTTCTTATGTTTTAGAAGTTGTCACTGGTGGGTAAGTAGTAAATATAACAATAGGTTTTTGTTTTTGATGAATATCTCCAAATCGAAAAGCGGTGGTAGCTTATTATCAGAACGGTTGCTTCTCAGTTAAGAGGTCGACACACGATTTGAATTTCTGTGGCGGCATTAGGGATGTACGATTTTTTGCGTTGAATCGATTTTTTGGATCGATCCCCAGATCGGATTCTGTGGTCTTGAATCGACCTCACAAAAAAAGTTTATAAATTAATTTCGATAAAAAAAATTATGGCTTGAAAGTCGTAACCGATTGGTTACGACTGTCATTTAGAGTGATATTAGCCGAGGCGAGAGTGAATAGGCATTATTGAGTGTGCATGCTACATCGTTTGACCTCATCGTCACTTTCCATAAGGTGAGATGGAGGTCAAATGCGCACTTAATTTTTTATAAAAAAAAAATAGCCAGTGCGAAAAGGCGTTCAGATGGTACAGAAGTAGCGACAATCGCTAAATATTGTAGACTTATTGTATGTAGATAATAATAATAACGCACTCATTGCCCCGCACATTGCCTGCGATACAGGGTCTCCTTAACCCTGTATCGCAGGTGCCATGGATACACAGACAAACACAAATTATACCCAAACTCATGAGCGAAATAAAATGCAGGCCATACAAATATTTCTCCCTGCCCGGAAATCAAGCCCGGGAACCCGTGGCAGTCCAGCACGGTAATCGTTCGGCCACTGAGGCAGATGTTGCCAAACTGCGTTTCTTGCAGGCCAGTATAAAATAGGATTAGCCTTACGATTCCATAGGGGTTCAGAGACTGTTTTGTTCAAATAATACGTACGGTGGTAGACGATTCGCCTTAATATTGAATCGATACAAAAAATCGCTAGATCGTATGCACTTGAATCGTTCTTGCGTAAAAGTCGAATCGTAATGTGGGCCTCACTAGGCGGCATATATTTATGATTATAAATTCTGAGTCAGGGTCGACACACAAAACTGCGATGCGACGTCGCATCGCACAAATCTACGACCTCGCATGACGCATCGCAAGAATTTGCGAATTGCTCCGTATCGCGCATTCCTGCGATGTTAATCTTCTTTGTGTTTTTTTCCTATACTTTCTTATCAATAACGGCAGTGCAACAGTCTTTTTACGTTCCAAGTCGCTACCTAGTTTAAAACATACGTCCAGTTACCGTTGACGATCGTCGAAGGAATGGTTATCCGAACCATGGCAGTGAGATGCCTTGCCGCATGAAATCGCATCTATCAACATATCAATATGTTCATTTGTGAATGTTTATTACATCTTTATAGCAATACCTGACGCAAATAGTGAACATCGTTAAGACCTGTTCATATATAAGCAATATTCACTACCTACCGCTAAGCGCAGCGAGGAATACGCGCGGTATCTCGCTGGGTACAGGGTCAAGAGCACGTCAAGCTTGACACTTAAGATTTAAATCCAACTCTACGCCGCTTACGATAAGAACATTCCAAAGTACATACAAAGTGTCAAGCTTGACGTGCTCTTGACTGTACCTACCTATTTGTTGAAGTTCACGGCTAGAGTGAAACCGGAATACCGTAGGTAAATATCTTTTCGCTTGCTTTGCGAAACAGGTTTCACCGCACGACGACGTGGGAGCAGTGGCAAATTCATCCCGCCACACACCCCGCAAGTCACTAGACGCACTACTTGTTCGTTTCGTCACTTGGTATCCTACAAAAAAGTAAAGAAAATAATACAAGCTGCTATTTGTAGCTTATTACACGAGCACTTACTGGCACTTTCTGGTATTCATTTAGCAAAGTTGGACAGTATTTGCGCTACTTGTTCTTAAATGAAATACATATTTAAATAAAATACAAATACGTATGTATGGCTGCTTTTCCAGAACAGTGACCAGTCCAAAGCAGTTACTTTTTCGGCGTATTACTGAGATTTATTTAGAAAATGCTAAATTTTATTGGAATGGGACACCAAACTTATTTCATTGGTTTTTTTTTCTTTTTTTTTTTTTTTAATAGTAACACACACACTCAACATAGCCCCGCACTAGGGAAACCCTGTGTCGCGGGTGCCATGGACACACATATAGACAACCACGAATTACACCCAAACTCACGAGAGAAACAAATGTAGGTCATACAAATATTTCTCCCGGCCCGGGAATCGAACCTGGGACCTCTGCGTGGCAGTCCGGCATGGTAACCGTTAGGCCACAGAGGCAGTTAACATGACGCAACATTTTTTGCTTAACTTTTAGCATATCAAGGTACAATAAAATTTGTGCATCTTTTAGAACTTGCTTAGAACACTCCATAACTTGAGCTCGTAAAAAATGTAACTTACCTAATAGTACAGAGAAATATTCAATGTTTACCAAACAAGGCAACTTTTATTATTAAATAGTCGCATAACAACGCTTGGATGGTCAAACCATATTCCTGAAGAAAATAATATAGACATCTAGCTTTTGAGATATGGAATTCAAGGAAGCCATCGATATTTTGTAATTGGTCTTTCAAATACTTGACAGTAGTTAATTTTGCATTTTATATTTCAATACACATCATGGAATTGTCTTGTACTGAATATGTATATATATAATAATAATAAAATGACAAACTGATGAAATGAAACTGACAACATTCAGTGCCACCTTATTAAGTTTTTACGATAAGCATGCACCATTATGCTCATTGAAACTGAAAAGACCACCTGTGCCCTGGATCACTCCTTTGGTGCGTATAGCAATGAGGAGGCGCGACAGAGCTTTTCGTAAATTTAAACGTTGTAGGTCTGAGGAAAACTGGGCTACTTTGAAGGCTCATAGAAATCGCTGTAACCAGATGGTGAGAGCTGCAAAGCGTCACTATTTTCATGACAACCTTCTCCACTCTTCTCCAGCTGACACTTGGAAATTTTTGAAGTCTTGGCTTAGTTAGGCCTCAGAATGACGCTTTACCTCATCCTTTCATTCTTGACGATGTCAATCGGCATTTCTCGGCTAGTGTAAGCATTCAATGGGCAGGCAAAGCGGGTGCTCTCAAAGATGTTTCTTCCTTGTGCCGCTAACCATCTGAAAGTTTTATCTTTTCTTTGGTGTCAGAGTCCGATATTCGTAAAACAATAATGTCTTTGAAGTCTAAAGCTGTTGGATGTGATGACATTAGTCGACAAATGATAGTCTTTTGTTTAGATAGTGCTCTGCCTATTATTACTCACATTATCAACTCGTCCCTCTCATCTGGTACGTTCCCTAACAACTGGCGCAGGGCGCATGTGTTGCCTCTTCTAAGATTAATAACCCCACGACCCTTAAACACTTTAGGCCAATTTCTATAGTATCCTTCCTTTCAAAAATTCTTGAAGTAATTGTTCATCGCCAACTATCATCTTTCTTTTTTAGAAATAATATCCCCGACCAGTACCAGTCTGGTTTTCGGCCTGGCCACAGTACCACGACAGCGTTACTGAAGGTTACAAAGGACATTTGGAAGAGCATGGAGGATTCACGGTTAACGATATTAGTTCTCATTGATTTTCCTAACGTATTCAATGCTGTTGACCATGATATCCTTCTTGCTATCCTTGCTTATCTGCGAATCTCTCTTCCGGAACTGGACCGGTTTTCTTCATATCTTCAAGGACGCAAGCAAGCCGTTCGTGATAAAGACTCCTTGTCTAATGGTCAGACCTTGAGCCAGGTGTCCCCCAAGGTGGAATTCTTTCCGCTCTATTGTTCTCTGTTTTCATCAATTTAATTTCTCCTATCCTCCACAATTCTCATCATCTGCATACAGATGATCTGCAAATATATGCGCAGGCCAAGATTAACTGCCTGGATGATGCGATACTAGCGCTTAATGAAGATCTGCGGCGCATCGCTGATTGGTCGAGTAAGTTTGGCATCAGTGTCAACCCAAATAAGTGCCAAGGTATTGTCGTGGGTAGTTCTCATGCTTTGACTATGGACTGGACATGAGCTCTGTCGCGCCTCTTTCTTATAATGATACACCTATTGAATTTGCACCTCATGTTGTGAATCTGGAGCTACACGTTGATAATATTTTAAGCTGGAAACCACTGATTGAATGCATTAGTCAGAAGATCATTGGTACCTTAAGATCGTTCTACCAATTCAAACACTTTTTTCAGATCTCAACAAAAATCCTCTTAGTACAGGCCACTATTTTTCCTATCCTGTGGAACGCTCGACCGCCCCAGATTCAAAAAGCACCGAATAAACTAGCTTTCAAGCAATTAGTCCGCGATTTCATATTGGAGTCTCAATCTACATCCCAATAGTCTGACATTGTTATATATAAATATGTATATTTAATATATATGTGTATGTATTATATATTATGTATTTATGTGTATATAGGTTGCTTATATAAGTATAGTTAGTCATATAATATTATGTGCTATATTTATATTGTGTTTAAACTATATATCGTAATTATTTACAAACTTCTTTCCATCTGTTTTAATTGTCATGTTATGCACCCCTGTTTAATTACTTTGAACCCAGCTCTCCGGTTGATGTTAGAAAATGCCTAATGGCATTAAGTCCGCCATTTGTACTGTTTTGTGTGCAATTAAGTTTAAATAAATAAATAAAATGATTGTTATTTCTTTAATATTTAATCGAAAAGATAACCGTCTACACAAGTTACGATATGGAGATATCCAGCGGCGAGTACTTGCCAGGTAAAGCCTGACAACCAGCAAAATGCTGAGATTTTTTTTCAACATAGATTTATGCTATTGTTTTATTTGTTGAAAAATAAAGTACTTTTAATTTATTTTGTTGTTTAAATGCAAACAAGTAAGATGATCTTTTTTGGTTCACTTTTTATAATTGATAAAAAATAATCCATTGGTGTTAAAAGACCTGATTTTCAGCAATTAGAAAAAAAATACGTGTTCAGTCAATAGACACTTTTGATGTGTGTATTCCGGAATTTATAATTTAATTAAGACGGCACGTATTTTGTTCAGTCCTGTTAGTTAGTTGCGTTAATGAACTTTATATATGAATTGTGTAACGTACGTATAAACCAGATACGATCCAAAAATATTCCGGAGAATTGTCGCGCATTCTCGGAAATTCCCTCGGAACATTTTATTGTGCCATGCATATTGTGACAGAGCTGATAATAATAATAATCTCAGTACAGAGTACTAAAAAAACCGATCTCAAAAGTACGTGGAATTACATAGGTATAATTACCAAGTTTTATTGAAATCGGTTACCGGAAAGTGCGCAAACCCGGATTCATCCCCTAGTTCGCCACTATACGGGATTTGACACAGGAGATAATAAAAATCGGTTCTCACTACTCAAAGTATATTGAGAGAAAAACGCCTTGGATTAAAGAATGGCAAAATCAACCATTAAAATAATTGCTCATTATACTAAAATTTAGGCGATATTTATAAAAATGAATCTTCATGCGTGAACAGCCACCCTTAGAGGTGGATGATTTTCTTTAAAATTAAATAGGACCACTATGGAGGTACCCTATTTCCAACAAAAAAAGAATCATGAAAATTGGTTCGCAAATACCGAAGTTATCGCGTAACATACATACAAAAAAAGACATACAGTCGAATTGAGAACCTCCTCCTTTTTTTGAGGTCGGTTAAAAATATCAAAACTTTCTTTCTTAAATTTTGTAAGTCACAATTTGTCACAGGGACGAACAGTTTTTAAATTTTTCATGAATACGGTCAAAAATATTTCGTACACATAGTTTCAATTCTTAAGATATGTGACGATTATCGTAATATCAATTTTGATTGGAATTATCTAGAAACACGACAGCGGTATCGGTAAAAAAGTTGATTGATCCAGTTATCTGTGATTTCCTACAACTTGTGCGACCTTAATGTGATAAAATGGATACTACGTACGTCATCACATCACTTGGTTTAGAAAAATTAACAGCTTATTATCTTTTGATAGGGCCAACAAAACAACAATGTTTTGTTTCATTGTATAAAATTGCTTAAAAATGACTAGTCATTAATTTCGTAAATATAAAGAAAAAATGTATTATCTAGATAATGTTGCCAGGGATCTTACCATGAACTCTCTTATTACAGTTCAGTATAGATTCGTAACGACAAAGAAACGGGATGGTGATATACACTTCATGTAGCGCTGTCTCACAACGATTCATTTTAGGTCCTCAACTGAATAGTAATAAGAGTTCATGGTACGGTCCCAGTTCTAGAGTTAAAAAGTGTAACATCAGCAATAATCAACATTTGAACGTAAATGTCAGCTTTTCAGTTTTATTTGTTTTTTAGACGAAAACGAGGCAACTCTACACAATACCCACTTTGCAATCCTCACTATTAAGGACCACACATTTACGATGGGATTTTTATGAAATCGATTCAAGTGCATTCGATTTAACGATTTTTTTTTTACTTTAATGCTATTTTCAAGCGAATCGATTCAATAGAAAGGCAAATCGAACCTTTTAAATCAGAAAGTAATAAACATTTTGTAATAATACCTTTAAATTTGAACAAAACTCGATTTACAACAAATATTTAGTTGTAAATAGCTTTTGCCCTCTGCTTACGGCATTAATGGGTTTTAATCCGATTTAAATCCAGCGTTAAAAAAAGCGCAGTTAAGGTGCCCTTAAAAACCCGGGCGCTTGTCCAAATCGGCTTGCATCACATTGCACAAAATATTATACATAAGTAGGCATATCATTATGTTGATATTTCTTCAGGTTTGAAAATGGCCGATAACAGAAGGAATAATCGAGAAAATAACAACGGTAACAATCCGGACGAGGGACAAGGTTGGTGGGGAGCAATTGCAGCGGGGGCAGCCTTAATCGCCGCCGGTGCAGGGCTTTATTTATCCTCCCGTAAAAATAGCCCAGAAGGTACTTCTGGTGGCGGTGCCTCGAGTCAAAGCAACCGCACACCACCGAGTGATACAAGGTCAAACGGTTCCAATGCATCAGTTGGTAGGGAGGTTACTCCAAGTACATTTCAGAGAAGCAGAAGGTAAATAGTCTTTTTTAATTTTTGTTAAAACGATCAAACTCTTAACCCAAGAGTTCAGATAAGTCATTCGTTTTCGCTACTATATAGGATGTAATGTATGTATGTGTATATACACTATACTATATAATAATATTATTATTATATATGGATTAATAATGTACTTAATGTAGATCATCTGTGAGAAATTGAGAAGCTTTGTAAATAAGATTAAGTTTATTGAACATCACGACGTTTTACTACCATGATATTAAATAATTTTTTGGGAAATTACCATTAATTTGTTATAATTGTAATGCAAAGACCGTACACAAAGAGAAGTTCCATCGATCCGACTGCATTCGAACCAACGCCTTCAACATACACGTGCCTGATTCTCTTCCACCCAACTGAGCTACGGAGCGAACCGGCAGACGTTACAATTTTTTCTATGTGCTTGTTCCATATCACTGATTTTTAAAACGTAAGAATTATATGAAATCAAATGCAAACTGATCAAAAATACTTAATCAAATGATTTGTCATTTTGGCAGAGGAGTTCCGCGTGGCAAAATACCCGATAGCCCAGAAATAAACAATATAAACGCGCTCCTGCATGACATCTACGTGCGTTACATTGCCCTGAAAGATGATGACTTCGAAATGTACTACAATATCTTCACCGATATCTTTGGCCAAATTCACAAGAAGATGAAGAAGGTGGACCCTTACTTTGCGAGATATTCCAGCAACGTAAGTAAACGTACATACCTTATTATTAATATTACTTTCCCATTCCGCTATTGGCCACAGGTCTTTTTAACCGACTTCAAAAAAGGAGGAGGTTCTCAATTCGACTGTATGTTTTTTTTGTACGTAGATATGTTACGCGATAACTCCGCCATTTGTGAACCGATTTTGATGATTCTTTTTTTTTTGGAAAGAGGGTACCTCAGAAATGGTCCAATTGAAATTTGAAGAAAATATTCGACCTCTAAGGGTGGTAAACTAGGGGACGAATGACATTTGAGGTTAGTTTTTTTAGTACTCTGTACTGAGGTTATTTACGAGGAGGAGTACTCATAAGCCGCGCAATGCGGGCTGGAATCTTGACAGAGTTTTCGACAGGTTTTGTCACGATGGTGTTCTGTGTGATTCGAAAGGACTTGGTGTGAAGTCGCAGGCACGTGTCACCAGACGGGACTTTCGACTTCTGTCGAAGACAACCTTTTTCGCCCTAGGCTATCACTGCTTTAATATTAGGTAGACTCTTCGATTCTGCCATGGTATAATAAGAGCTTGTTCGTCACTAAATAGCATAAAAAAAGTAGGGCCGCTTGTACGGTGCGTAAATGCCTACACTTCGGTAAGGTTGTTATAGCTTTTAAACATAAATCTCAGTACACAGTACTAAAAAACCGACCTCAAAAGTTCGTGGAATTACATCTATTCGCCAAGTTATATTGAAATCGGTTACCGGAAAATGAACGAAACCGGATTCATCCGCTAGTTTGCCACCCTTACAGGTGGGACATTTTCTTCCAAATAAATGGAATGGAAAGAAGCGGTAGCTTCTGAGGTACTCTTTCCAACAAAAAAAGAATGATCAAAGTCGGGTCACAAATTATCGCGAGTTATCGCGTAACATACATAGAAAAAAATCTACTACCTCCTCCTTTTCTGAAGTCGGTTAAAAAATTAAGATGTTCATCACAATATTCTCGTGCTATATTGAAATAGCCTTTGTTAACAGTAGTAGGTACTTACGCATGAATATTTTTATATCAACGACGCGGATTGGTATCTTGATTATGAAGTATGATTGTGAAATAATAATAACGCACACATTCATATCCTCGCATTAAGAAATCCCTGTATCGCGGGTCACGTGTGGTCACACACATAGACAACCACAAATTACACCCAAACTCACGAGAGAAATAAATGTAGGCCATACAAATATTTCTCCCGGCCCGAGAATCGAACCCGGGACCTCTGCATGGCAGACCAGCATGGTAACCGTTCGGCCACGGAAACAGTTAATGAAATACTGAACATTTCTGAATTTGAGTCACTCTTATTTAAACTTCAAACTACCACAAACAACAATAAACACGTCTAAACTGATGCTATTTTTTAAATACCGAGCGACCGCAGTGACCGCATCAATTCTATAATAATAATTAATGATTCGTGTGATGACCCGTTCTGTGCAAAACGAATGCACGCGAGATTATACGAATGTGTGCGTACATACACTGTGCGCAGCGGGCGTGCACACATACAAGCCACACTGCAACGTTTGTGTGGACTTACCATATTTGTCTTACATACTACAGTAAAAGTTGTTGTTTTAAGACACTATTATTTTTATTTAATTTAATTATTGTTTGATCTTATTTTAATTTTATGCTTTTTATTTTGTGATTTAGATTTTAATATTTAATTTTGATTGTTATATAGATGTTAACTTTTAATTTTTTGATGTTAATTTTATTTTTTATTAGGAATTTTCTAAAGTCGTTAACTAATTTTATAATTTAAGAATACGGATCATAGACATCCGAAATAAATGATTTTTATTTATTTATATTCTTAAAAGGTCATAGCGGATTTGTTTTGTCGCTATTTGGACTGTGACCTAGTTTCTTATTGTACTCGTCAAGTTTCACACTTAAAATTTAAATTAAACTCTATGTTGCTTAAGATAAGAATGCTCCAAAGTGCCAGCTTGATGTGACATCAACTAACGAAGTTTTCTGTTATTTATGCTAATGTATACTTTTTTGATTTAACTTTGTAGTGACAGAAAGGTACTGAGAAATTCTTTTTCTATTTGACTAACTCTGTATGTTTATTCAGATTTTGTGTAATATTTACACAAAAAATAAATACTTATAATAAAATCTTAAGTCTCACCAATTTTCTAATTACTTTCTAGGTAGTAGTGGCAGGAAGCCATTACGATCGACTTCGCATCAATAAACCAGACGAATTTGATGTAGATATTGTAATAGGACTTCCTCTGAACATGAAGGAGCACCGGAACAACCCGAAAGATAGCGATATTATCCTGGAGCCAAAAGAGGCAGGATTTGTGCAGCTTAGGATGGGAACTCAATACAAGCAATTTATGATGCGAGATGGCTGGGAAATTAACAAAGCAGCCTATAAGTGGAGCGATGGACAAGAATTTTTGCTCCGCTCAAATTTTACAGACTGGTTCAAAGGAGTTGTGGACAAGGCTTTGAATTCATTTAACTGTGGCGTCGCACCGGTAATTTATTCTGGCGGCGTGCCGTATACTATACGGCAGTCTGAAAGTGGTCCGGCGAAGACTTTGTTTATTGAAAATAGATCTAAGGGGTTTAAGTTAGATGTGGATTTGGTGCCGGCACTAAAATTCCCGGAGGAGCGTTGGCCTATAACGAATTCGTACAGAGAAATACGTAAA
>NW_020654060.1:0-13282 GCF_003589595.1 Hyposmocoma kahamanoa | reverse complement strand
TTAGATTTTCAGTACAAATCGGCAATTTCATACTTTAACCCCTATTATTTACTTATATATATTTGTTGGAAAATTAAAGGAAAATAAGAACACAATGGAAATAAATTAAAGGTTAGGTCGAAAAACGAAAGTTAGAAGTTGTTGAAGCCTTTCTTGAGAAGTCGTCGAGGTAGTCCGCAGTCGTCACGTCGTCGTATATATAGATGTATAAATGCTAATAGTCTAAGTTAAATAATAGTCAAAATAATAATCTCAATATAGAGTACTAAAAGAACCGAACTCAAAAATGCGTGGAATTACATCTATTTGCCAAGTTTTATTGACATCGGTTACCGGAAAGTGCTCTAAACTGGATTCATTCGCTAGTTTGCCACCCTTATGCTCAGGCCACACAGAGGCTTCCTTGTGGCTAGAGCATTAGATGTGAAATATTTTCTTTAAATTGAAATTGGATCACTATTGAGGTACTCTCTTTCTAACAAAAAAGAACCATCAAAATCGGTTCGCAAATGCCGGAGATATCGCGTAACATAGATACATGAAAAAAACAAACAGACGAATTGAAAATCTCGTCGTTATTTGAAGTCGGTTAAAAATAAATTTGATACTTGACCTCAAAGGCCCAGCGATCAATACAATAGCCGCCTGATGAGGTCCCGGGTTTGATTTTCGGTAGGACCAATTTGGAAACGAATTTTTCGTCGTACCTTGGAGTTTATGTCGTTGCTCTGGCACTTTTAGTACTCGGGTCTCCTAGTTTGAGACCACTGCTGGTGCCGACAAATTTATTTATTTATGATTTTCCTTACAAGAATAGTTTTTAATAGAGGGTTAGGCATAATACATTAGTAACCCTTTTGTACAATAAGCTATCTTTGTATTAAACCCAAAAGTTATGGCGTTATGCAGAGGAATGTGTACAGTTGCTTTGGTGCAAGTTTTTGCTGGCCGTCTGCTCCCGCTGTTTAGTTGTTACATTATTAGTTTTCAACTTCGCAAGTTTAGGATTTTCGGCGCAATTCCCCGAGCTCAAACGTGTCGATCTATATTGATCCCAGCTTTTTATTAGCACTTTACTCTATACGCCAATTTAAACTTTCACTACAGTTTTTGTTGGTGGAAATAAAACGTAGTTTTTCGCCTGTTAGTTCGAGATTTAAAATTTTACTTGAAGCCTTAATTAAAAACATGGTACACATTTTGTTAAGTTCTTTTTAATTTTTTAATTTGAACACGAAGTTTCGAAAGACAAGTAGGTTGATGAAACGAGCAAGTTGTAGTGTAAAACCACGAACTTCATATTATCTTCTTCTTTCTCATTACGCGTTCTTAGCAAACGACCTTACTTTTCTTCCTTTGACTTTCAAATTCAAATGAAATCATCTTTATTTCATAGGTAAGCAAATTACACTTTCGTCATATTCATTAAACTCTACCGCTCATTCTTAAGGTAGGTTCCCTGAGAAGAATAAGCAAGGAACTCTAGGGGTTGTTCTTTGTAAATATAAATTTAAATACATTTACAATATTTATTTCAAACGTACGCAGTAAGTACGGAATACGCATAGGCTATAATCTTTGGTATAAATGTTTTGTTACACAATAATTTTAAACCTCGTAAATGGCAAAATTTATAGAATCGTACACATTGTCTCTTAAATGAATTTGTGTCTTTGTAAAGGCGACTGTCAAGAACAGCTACTTTATTTTTATTCCTCGTACTAATGTTACGTCGGTCACTGTTTTTCATAAAAACATACTATTCTTCTTAACATAAATTACATTTCGAGTTCTTAGGTTTTCGCGATTGTTACACATAGGAAATGAAACTATTTTTCCGGATTTAAATCGCGTATATTTGTTTTTGCAAACAAACCGACGTTTCGGGCCCTTTACAGGTCCCATGGTCACGGTTGACTAAGGTGGTACAGTCTTCAACCAGTTATGTCTAATATTAAAGCAAACCACCCATTTTTTTCAATATAGTTACAATAGTTATTAATTAAAAAACTGACCATGGTGTCATCGTCATTTAACCGTACATCTTTGATTTCACAGATGAAATGGTATGAATCATCATTTCCTATATATTACATTTTCATAAATATACTGTGGCGCTAGTGTAAGAACGCTAATCTCTTTAAACTACATAAGTTATCATAGGCATTCTGGGACCCAAATCGTAAATTGTCCTAACGAAAAAGGTTCTATTAATATCGGCGGCATTACCCCAAAGCAAAATGCCGTATATTAATAAACTGATGAAGACTATCCTGTAAATTACTCCTTCCTTTGATATGTGATCTTGTCAATAGAAGCGTCTGTGATCTTGGCCGATCTCATTTTTGGCTCCAAATTTCAAATTTCAAAACTCCGTATTCGAATTTCGATGATGAAGACATAACAATATCCAGCACTCCTTAGACCTTGCAGATATGAGACTGATATAAATATACAAAGCTCACCATTTCGGAGCCCTACCCCGCCGCGTTCACGCGACCGCCCGTTGTCAAGTTCCTTAATTTCCACACGCAAAACCGGGTCTTCACCGTTACAGCTACAGCTTAAAGATTCTACGAATACAACAAGTCGACAGCTTTTTTATGTTTAAAAAGGAGAGTTATGTAAAATTTCACAAATATGTGCGATTTGTTTTATGTAAGTAGTTTAGTTTTTAACCGACTTTAAAATAGGAGGAGGTTCTCAATTCGACTGTATGTTTTTTTTTGCTATGCATAAACTGGCATCTGTGAACCGATTTTGATGATATTTTTTTATTGGAAAGAGGGTACCTCAATACTGGTCCCATTTAAATTTGAAGAAAATATTCCACCTCTAAGGGTGGCAAACTAGGACATGAATCCGGTATCGCGTTCCGGTAACAGATTTCAATACTAAAATTTGGCAAATTGTACATGTAATTCCACAAACTTTTGATGTCGGTTTTTTAGTACTGTGTACTGAGATTATTTTATTATTTTTATGATAATGTGACAATTTTGACGTATCACCACATGTGGCTTTATATGGCGCCAGGTGTGCGATTTGTTTATTGAGTAAATGTGTATCTTCGTGGGTAGAAATTACAAATTTAAAGAAACAAAATTGCTTAAATCGAGAAATACGTAAAGGTCATGCAAATTTGCAATACCTACGAAATAACTCGCTAGGTCGATAAAAGAAAGTCTAAGATAGATAGGAGTCGGAAGTGAGCGGAACTTCTCTATCGAAAACTGTACTTGAGGGCTGCTGGTTCATACGAGGAGGTGCTCCGTCGCAATTAACTTGATTTATTCCGGGCATTTACTTATTCAGTTCTGCGGTTACTACCACAGAAACACGCAATCGTTTGCCACTCAAAAATATACATTCTATCTTCACTACAACACTGTGCAATTACAAGCCTTGAAACACCGTTCAATAGAGTTGAAAGCACTTTTAAAAACATTTTACATTAAGATACAAAGTGATGAAAAAGCCATGTAAAGTATTTCGATAGATATCCTATGGAGCTTCTTACACATGCGACCACCATTTACTAAATAAATTATGTTAACAAAGGCTTGCTTCAAAATTGCATTGGGGAATATACGAGTATATGAAGACGTAGTAGTTTGCATGTTGATACTGTTATCGTCTAGTTTGGGTAACTCAATACTGACCGCTTAATACAGCAATTCTGTCCTGCTAAGCCGAAAGGCGCTGTCTCTGAGATACGCCCTTTTAGTTTTTTTTATAACGTTCAATAGCTATTATAATTTCGCGTTTAATGGTATAATAGAAATAGTGCTATCTAACTTAAAACATTAAAAAAACCACTAAGAAGTGCTTTCACATCTCAATATTTGAAACCTTTCTTTATAATCAAAATAGCGGTATCTCACAAAATAGGTACAATGGTACAATTTAAGAATAATTTAGGAAAATCTAAGTCAAAAATACGTATAAATAAGTTTTAACATCTTGAAAGACATTTATTTTTAAAGGTGCGATTGCTTTTACAAAAAGTGGATTTTCTCAAAACTTAATCCGATTGAGATAGCGCTTTTTGGCTTATCAGGGCAGAATTGGCAAATAGAGAAATAACTTTGATACGTCTCACACCAGCTTCTACACGTATGTACAGAGCTATTTATAACATAAAAAAGGAAAATAAAAATGTAAATTAGAAAATAATTTAACACGTTCAGACCGGCGTGCACCCCCGGTGTAGCATGGACACCAGGTTCATCAGGCGTAGTGTACTACCGGTGGTCACACAACACTTGACTTTTGATATACTAGAAACCCACGCTGCCTTGAGAGAAAGTACTAAATTGTACGCTCCTGTCCTGTGCAACAGTTAAATTTTCATAGTGTAGCTCAAGAGTTTGTCATAATATATAAGACAGTAAACGTTGATTTTCAATGTTAAGAAATATATTTGAAAAAAGAACTAGAAATGTACTTACAAAACGAGAATAAACATAGCAAATGATTTCTAGTGAATTGTAGAACTGGCAAAAAAATAGTTTGTAATTAGAAAGAGATAAAGCATAATTTCGCCGTGTCCACCGGTGGCGCTCCCCACCCTAACACATTTTTTGGTTGATGGAGCGATGATGTATCACTGGTGGCCACGTGAGAATCCTTCCCGCCAGACAGCAAATAATGATAATTTTGATCCCGGTCTAAACGTCTTAAAAAACACGAAAAAGAAGATAACGTATTATTTTTCTATGCAGTGGAGAATCTTTCCCAAAATGCATGTAGAAGTGTTCCTATTGGGTTGGCCAAAAAGTCTATGCGGTATAAAAGTATAAATGAAAATATTTAATAAAATTAATATCCAACTTTAAACAACTATTAGTGGGCATGCTGATTTACAATTTTTCGCCATTTTACGGGTAATTTACAATTCCCCTTTCATAAAAAATCCTGTCTTTATTTGTAAAACACAACTATATGGTTTGTTCGTTATCAAAGTAGTGTCCATTAAAAGAATTTTGTACACACAGAACCAAATGAAATTCTGAAGCGGTTTGTCGAGCAAATTCGGTGGATGAGGTAATTATCCTATTCCTAACCTAACGGCAATAGCTTTAAAAGGCTTTGATGAATTATCACGATGAAAAAAGACACCTTTACGATTAACTACTTCTGGGCGTTTTTCATGAATTTTAAACTAAAAACTTATCTGCTTATTATTAAAACGCGCGTTAAAATGTTATTTTAAAATGTCCATAGACATTAGAAATTTTAAATTAAAAATTTTAATGAAAGAACAAAAGTACTTTTTGTTTGAATACTTTTGACTAGCCTTCCCTAAAGTTTTATCAAGTACTTATATTATAGTCAAATAACGGTTCACCTCTTTAAGTGATATGATTTAAAAACATCATAATTATTAATTGAATTCATGTAACAATAGGTATAATATACATGAAATATGTATGTTCAACTGTCAATAATCTGACAAACCGTAGGCTAGTGGAGCGAAAGGCCGCCTGTGTTGTTTGTTTTGGGTCCTGTGTTGTCACTGTTTTTTGAATCATTCGTCAAATTTTTAGCACACTTGCTGTTTAATGCATTATTTCTACTAATTATTTGTTGTTTAAATAACTACAGTGTCACTGGGCCAATCAATTTTTTATTTTTGGGCATAAATTGTACAGAGTTTTTTTCTTAACTCGTCTAAAACAAATTAACTCTCGTTTTATAAAAATAATATACTAGCATCTATGAGGGGTCTGCAGGGCTATCCAGACACCGTAATGGTTCAATTTCCACTTCTATATGTCACAGAGGAAAATTAACTCGGTGCTCATGAGTCAGCGAGGTCAGCTGCCTCAGGGCTTGTGCACCGAAAGAGGGGACTTTTTATACTAATACGGTTCTTGTATAAATACGCCTTTGATGCAGTACAGCTTTTATCATCTTCTGAACATTCTCGGTTTTATTTATGTTAGCTATTCTAAAAATGTCTCAGACTACAATCTCTCTCAGTATTCTGTGCTGAGAGACTGTCAGTCTCTCAGTCCTCTCAGAGTACAGAACACAAGGACTGATCAATAATAAAATGAGTTCTAAATTGCTTTGTGCTCAAAAGTCTTAAGCCCTGGTTCACACGGCATTATCCTGGACGTTTAAACGGATATATGCATGGATAAATAATGGGGTGTTCACACGGTATATTTCCATGCGTTTAAAAGACGGATAGCCGCAGTATTCATACAGCAATCGCCCAGAGAACACGTCTGTGATGGATACATGCTTTGTTGCACTTTTAGAAGACGCCAACGGCTTTGCTGCCGGAAGAACAGAAGGTATTGGGTTAATCCAACGAATCATGAAACAGTGCGTACAAACACATTTAAAAAATTGTAAGAAAATCTGAAAAATTATTTAAAAAAAACGGTTCCATTAAAGATATCAATGAATGATTATCCACAGATGATTCGCTGGGCATTTTGAGTTTTTAAAATCATAAGTCCTTCGAAAAAATATTTCAATACTAGACGCCGCTTGTTCGGTGACTATTCGATAAAAATCGTATGACTTCATGCCGTGTGAAAGAGACGCATTATTATTACGCTACTGTACACCGAATACGTCAAAGTTCATTCAGTTTAGTGTGAACGGTTCTATATCTAATAACAATAATAATAAAATTTATTTATTGAGACAACTGAGATCCAATCAAAGGTTAGTAGGTACAGACTTAAAACTATATTAGTGCTTATATTTTACCAGGGACTTTGTTTTATTTATCAAGTGCCGCATAATTGGACACTCATTCCTGTCAGCAACTGTCTTCAGGAGTCTATTGGGGCTGTCACGTATTCTCTTCAGTAGCGACACAGATTTTTTACGTACAACATCCGTGAAACTATCTACGCGCGTCAGTGAACATGGCTGAGGCACTGTAGAAACGTGACAGCCCGAACAGCGTCCTGAAAGCGTGATTGTATTGCACGCACAGAGCATTCCGAGAGCACTGGGTGTTGCTCTTCCACAGAGCGCTAGCGTACATTGTACTAATATATGCGCCACTGTTTATTCGGTTAGGTTTATACTGCAAAAAAAACATGCAGTACAATGCCAGTTGAACGGGTGGTAAGCGAAGCGACTATTTTTGTTTCAATTATTTATATTTGTGAAATTCGAGATTACTATGCAGTTTTAATATAAAAACTTTAATTCTTAACACAACTGTATGTTATTCTTTGTTATTATACCTGTAAAACAAAGTAGGAATCAAAAACAAACCTAATCAGAAGTTCCTTGGATACTCTTGTTCTCGGCACGACTACTTCCGCCGATCACATCAAATCCGTGGAGTTGTATTTCGCAATTTTTAATTATGTGTTTTATCTACATTTATTCGAATTTGATTGAATGGAAAACTGTGTATGCTATAATAAAGCTTGTTTAAGATACGGTTTTTTTAAAATAGCCAGCGGGTAAAGACTCTTCAATAAGGATTTAGTCCCGTGGGACGATAAAGAAAAAGGTGAAGGTTAATTTGAATTTTTTTTAATTATTTGGTTTACCAACGACTGTGACTTAATTGTGACTTATTTTCTAGGTACTATGATTTGTGGTTTTAAATTTAATGCACAACTAATTATAGGTAAACACCTCATGCAAAAAAAAGGCGAAGGAACTTTTAGCATTAATATGTCGATCATTATAAAAGTGGTGTAAGTCCATATTTTAAAACACATGTTCTTTGCTTAAAAGTATTATAGTCATATCTTTCATTGTAAAAGTGAAGCAACTCCAGTTATTGCACTAACATCCCATAGATGGCATTACTAGTTTACTCAGAGTACTAAAATTACTACACATTTATTTGCTACATTATTTCAAAATTTAATTTCAAGGACATAATTCACTCTTACAATGAACGACACATTTAAATTAACTATAAATACCTAACTAAATATATCATTACAAACAAAGACTAATAACTACCTACGCTTATACAGCAAAATGCTATTTTATTTTAATATTTTTAAAATAAACGCAAACAATTAAAGCATTTCACCACACATTGACAAGTTTCGGCTATGTGATTTGACAATGTTCAATTCAATAGCGACGATGGGTTCAGTTGAAAAGTGTTCCAAGAGGCTTATAGGTGGCTCGAATTTAGCATACGCGAAGCTTGCGTAGAGCCTGCTTATTGGATACAGGATACTTATATCAGAGAGAGTGTGCGATGGAATTGCTTGAATTAATTCCGGCTTCCCCTTTCCATCATCGGGGGACCAGACATAGACTGGGGTTTCACCAATGTGTTGTGAATATTCCAAGGATTCATACTAAGTGTTACGCTTCCACATTCATAAGGCGAACGGCTAATCTGAACGCTTTAGTTTGGGTATTTTCAAGGCGAGAGTGAATAGGCATTATTAAGGTGTGCATTCTCGACCACATAGCCACTTTCCATTACGAGTACATTTTTTTATAAAAAAGTCGTCTTAAAATATTAATACGACAAATTTTAGTTTTATTTGAGATCGCTAGGGACACAATATTACCAATTTATAAATATTTTTGCTGTTCAAACGAACTTAACTGTACGTGAAGTTCGAGTATAATTATATGAGCAGCTTCCTTCTTAGCGATTTATAATCACCCAATGATTAACCAATCCTTCATTTATTATATACAGGAAAGAAATAGCGCGTAATTTAAACGAAAGAATAACCTGTCCATATAGGAACATTTTGATATTATTATTTTTTAATTCGTGTAAAGGCTGTTGGGTGGAGATATAGCTACGTGTAAAGGCTGTTGGTTACTACTTATGTTGGAACAAGTACAAAAAAAGTTTTTAAGATACCAATATAAAAAGAATCATATATACTACCCATTTATGTATCCAACACGGTTCCTACAGGGTCACCTAGGTTTCGAGTCGTTGGAGTTACGCAGAAATTTGTCCTTACTCACCTTCGTATTAAATGTTATAAGGAATAATATAAACAGTATGTACCTTGTGGAAATGACCCTTAAATTCAATTTACCTAGAGACTACTGTACCAGGCGACGAGGTGTGCCCTTGTTAGCAACTGTGCCTACACGCACTGAACAATACCGACACTCTCCCCTTCCCCGAGCGGCTTCTCTCCTCAACTCCGTACTCGCAGCAATGCCGCAATATGATCTATTTGTGACAGGGATAGCGAGACTGTTGAATGAATGGAAAAGAGTGCTAGAGAGAAGACAGGATGGATTTTAGTTTATTAGTTAGTTATTTAATTTAAGTTTAGATTAGTAATATGTTTTGTTTAAGATTTTTACTTGTTTTTAGTTTTAATTTTTGTTAATTTTTCTTTTGTTTTATCTTTATTTTTATTTTGTTAAAATTAAATTGGCGTAACGCTATGGTCAATGAATGCCGTCAGGTTACACCATTTATAATTGAATAAATAAATAAATATATAGCTACGTGTAAAGGCTGTAGCATGGACACAAAAGAATGAAGCTGCGAATTTTTTATTTATTTATTTGGTCAGTCAACAATTGTTACACCAATAAAAGATCAGGAAATATATATGGAAAAAAACTTAAAACTAAAATCTAATAAAAACTTAAGTCTATTATAGACTGACAATACATGCACAATAAGTTATTGCAGAGTAAAAAGAAATTTACAAAAAGAAAAGTGTAAACATTAATTCAACCATAATATAAATCACAAAAACAAATAGGTAGTGTTAGTAGCTTAAGACTAAGCGAAAGCATAAAAGAGAAGTTAGGTGACAGCTTTAGGAAGGTGATGGTGAAATTTTCGCGAGATAATATTTCGCGCTTGGTTCGTTCTGCAGAGAAGTAGTGTAAATCAACCGTTGCCTTATGATAATTGTACAACTGGCAAAGCCTAGCAATGGGAGAATTCACACCTAAAAGAGTCCTACGAAAAGGCTTACAAAGAGTCTTTATGGGAAATCTGGGTAGTCTGCGGGGAACATTAAATGATGTAATTTTTAGGAGTGACTTTAACTGCATTTAATTTCATGATTTCATATTTTTACAATGCAGAAGAACTGCATTTATTTTCATTATTTAATATTTTTAAACATCATATCTAAAATATCCCGTCGCTTCTCCCATGACAGCATTTAGAACTTTGCAGTCTTGATTTATATTAACGAAGCTTGTCCAGTGTAGAACTGTTTCGCAGTGTAGAGCGAAATATAATTCGTTAACCACTTCAATTTTGTTGTATGCTCATGATAGAAGCACAGCGTCTATTTTGATTAGCAAAGCACTATGGATTGTGATTTGGTTACGCGATGCTCAGCCGAACTCTTGTTCAAAGTCTATTTTCAACATGTTCTATTTCGCCTAATCTCTACTCTAAGGACGTCGCACGTCGAGGTCTGTAAAAACTTGGTTCATTTGGTGGAATGCACCTAGAATTTTAATTCAGTTCTTTATCTTGAACTTTACTTGTTAAGACCTTATCGAGTGTCGCACTATATCGATAAGTTTTTCTACTTTATTATGGTTTTTAATATTTTACTTCGAATTTTAGAATTCCTTTTAAAGTTTTCTCTAGCATATTATTTGTTGTTTGAAAAGCAGCCATTACCGAACGGACAGGTAAGACACAATATAGTACTTAATCACTAACTTTAAGTCAAATGTGCTTAGTTACTATTTGCGCAATAATAAAAATGGAATTTTTAGCATATGCATACAATAGAATATGCAATGGACTAGGCTTAGACTAAGCGAGTGTTTCATATTGCCGTATAGAACCAAAAGCTAAGCCGAGTGGTTTCCGTGGTCATAGTAAATCAAAGTAGTTTTTATTTACGTTAATCACTGCCATCTCGTGATATTTTCTAAAAATACCTTTGGAAGGTTGCAAAATAAATTTCTGGTTGTATGGTGATTAGTGCTATCAAAAGCAGCGCCATCTTATCAAAATCACGGGAACCATTTCGTAAGGGTTGTTTGCAAGATAAAACGCTTGTGTAGACAAATTGTGCTGTAAGTAGTTCAAGAGCGCTGTAATAGAGGGCGCGGGACTGCAACGCTGTTAAATCCAGGTAGAGTTGGAACCTCTGACAAAAACTGGTCATTCAAAACGGAATCTCCATCCACTAGTGATCGGGAGATGGCAATCTCACATTTACAAATATGCTATATAATATATAAGTTGGTAAATAACGTTATTTTGCGACCCACACGAACTAAGGTTTGAACGTTTTGTATTTAGTCGTTTCACGATTTCAGACTATTAACGTACCAGAGCCATTCATTTAGCAGTTCAGGCTGTCTAATACAAACTTCCTATATGCAACAACATTGATTTCCACCACGGGTTTGTAGTGAGGTCTGTCTAAAAATCAATGATCTATTTTCACACGGTATAATGACATTTATATAATTAATAAATGGTGTAACGTAAAGCATAATTTCATTGTGCGTAATAAACATTTAGTATAACATACATTAAGTATAATTTAATGAATGGTATACATTTTACCAGTGTAGGTAATGTACATGTGTAAGTTGGGAGGCGTGAAGTGCACGTATAT
The DNA here is from genome assembly GCF_003589595.1 of Hyposmocoma kahamanoa. Lineage (NCBI taxonomy): Eukaryota > Metazoa > Arthropoda > Insecta > Lepidoptera > Cosmopterigidae > Hyposmocoma > Hyposmocoma kahamanoa. The sequence continues at coordinate 1,742 of NW_020654060.1, read as the reverse complement.
AGAAATAGATAGAGAATAGAAATTGATTAGAACATTTAAGGAACAGTTAATGACATATCAAAAAACGACATACACTTAATGATATCCATCAGAAATATAGTTTTCATTCCAAAAATATAGATTGCCTAACAATATGAAGTATTGGTACTTCACCGGACCGCTATAGGGTATTACTTGCTTCCCTCGCTTTGCTCAGCGCTCAGTTATGGTTACTTTTTCATCCTCCGGTTATGGTTGCAGTTTTGCCTTTTTCAACGTCTGAAAATTCGAAGCAAAGCGTTATGTCGGATACGTACCAACTAAAACTTGACGGATTTTCGTCCCGTGGTATTCTGGTGGGAACGCGGTAACGAAGGCTATAGCAAACCTATAAGCGACTGTTGTCTCCAGTGTCATCATTGGAGAATACAACTAGTATTCATACACTAGTTGTAGTTGACGTACAACGTAACCTGGAGGAAGTGTAACTTGTACAAGATCAATTAATGTGCCAAAAATGTTTTTTGGCGGACTATGACCTAAACACTCGCCTGAGAGGAGACCCGTGCCCAGAAGTGGGACGTATAAATGTGTTGATGATGACGATGATAAAATGTTATTGGTAATCATACTTCTGTATTATTTTCCTTTAAGGCCTTTAGCGCCCAGTTACACGAGGAGAATGTTTTCGCGCGCGCGCCACGCGGCGACCGCCCAGTTACTACGCCTTCATGTACATTAATGGCGAATCTGAATTCTATTTACTAGGCAACAACATTTAAATTCATCTGAATAATGCAATCGCGCGGCCGCCGCGCCGGCCGCCGCATAGACCAAAGCTGGCTCGCCCGCGTGCCCGAAACGCTCATTTAAGTTAAAACTTAAAAGCTAAATTAACATAGAGCGTTATTTTGCCATTTAGAAGCACGCGGTCGCACCGGTGGGCGTTGGACCAATTTAGAAAATGAACTTTTCTAAGTTTGTTCTGGGAATTCTCTGTTTGAGACCAAGTAATTGGTGTGTTTGTCTGCCACGTGATTATTACTAATAATCAATTAAGGGAGTCAACACACTTATCGACGAGGAATCGGCTTGAAGCGATCATGTTTTACTCCACGTAAAAATATAAAGCTTTTTCTGATCTAGTCTATAAGTCAAGGTAAACTTAGGCAAGTAGGCCTTTATTTTTGACCGTATAATTCGGTAGGACTTGTGTTTGCCCTGAATTGTAAAATAACAAATCGGTACATGTTGAAGGCGCGAATATTCCAATCGTTTCTACGATAATTTTTTTAAGAATAAAATGTGATTTTTCTTTTTTCAATTTGATATATCGTTAAAATGAATAAACGGTTCATGGTCATATTTACCAAGTTTATTCCTTCAATGACTCAATTGAACTTTATAGACACGCAAAGTATCCATTAAAAAAATCTTTGTATCTTGTTACGTAGGCAATGTATTGGGTAGGTAAATTGGTTTCATTTTTAGTAATAGTATTTTCGCCAGAAAATGCTGCATTTTTAGCGATTAGTCAGTCCAATTCTAATGTTCGACAAAACTCACCGAACATGCAGAATATCGAACATAAAAATTTCCAGCCCACTGTGACTATGTTGATTAATTTAGAAACATATTTTATTTAATAATCTTGAGAGTGAATTCTAAATAGGTATTAGTTATTTAAACTTTACGCTCCAATAAATAATAATTTCCAATATCGTCGCTTACTAAACAACACCGCACAAGTAATTTAGATTAAT